>NW_027397068.1:3710235-3825967 GCF_003265705.2 Callorhinus ursinus
CTAGATTTTGGGCGTATTTTGGTCTGTTAGAAAAAAGTGCCTCCTAAAATTTTAAAGGAAGAAAGACATATATGTACAAAATAAGGGTTGATACAATGAAGGGATGGAAGATGATTGTAAAGATGAAAATTATAAAAGATTTTATAAAAGGAATTGATAAGATAAGAAGTTGTTTGAAAAAAGAAAGAAGAGAATTTAAAAAAAAAAGAAAAAAAATAGGGAGAGAATGTGATCAGGCAGGAGACTAGAACAAAGCCATACACTAGTGATTTAGGGTATATTTTGATCTGTTAGAAGAAACTGTATCTCAAAATTTTAAAGAGAGAACAACTTATATATATATACCAAAAATAAGGGTAACTACTATGAAGTGATAAAGTATAACTCTAAAAATGAAAAATAAAAAATATTTTTTTAAGAAAAGGATTGATAAGATGTTGGTTGAAAAAGGGAAAAAAATTTTTAAAAAGTTAAAAAAATTCATTTTGAAAAACTAATGAATCATGGTAAAAAAGCCATGAATTCTATGTGCTGTATTCCCCTAGTGCTGGAGTTCTCTCGTTCTCCTTGATCAGTAAACTTGGTCTTGGCTGGCTGTTCGTGCTGATCTTCTGGGGGAGGGGCCTGTTGCCGTGGTTCCCAAACGTCTTTGCCGGAGGCGGAATTGCTCCACCCTTGTTGGTCTCCGCTAAGCAATCCGCTCGGGTTTGCTCTCAGGAGCTTTTGTTTCCTGCAAGTTCTCGGTACAGCTTTGGAAGACTAGAGTGAAAATGGTGGCCTCCCAATCTCCGCCCAGAGGAGCTGAGAACTCGGGGCCCCGCTTCTCAGTGCGCCCCCAGAGAAAAGCAGTCAATCACTCCTGTCTCCCTGGTCTCCGGCTGCACTCCGTGCTCACCCGGCCTGTGACGGAGTGTTTCTATCTCTGGCACCCAACCCCGTGTGGAGTCTCCAAACCCAGCAGATCCTTGCGGTGCGCTCCCGTGCCGCTCCTCCCAGAGGAGGAAGGGGAATCTCCCCAGCTCTGCTGCTTGGTGGGTCCCTGCTGGAGGAGCAGTGGCCCGACTGGGCAGTGGATCACAGTTTATGGCCACCCCGAGCTGAGAGCCCGCGCCTTGGCTCCGTCTCTGCAGCTGGCTTCCCTGCTCCGATACCTGGGAGCTCTGCCACACTCAGGCACCTCCGGTCTTTCTGTGACCCCGAGGGTCCTGAGACCACACTGTCCCGCGAGGGTTCCACCCCCCGCTTAGCCACTGGAGCGACGTCCCTCAGTGGAGCTGACTTCTAAAAGTTCCGATTTTGTGCTCTGCGGCTCTATCACTTGCCAGAAGTGGCCGATGGAGGCCCCCTCCCCCGCCATCTATCCTCCCGAATATCGCCTCAGATTCACTTCTCTGCACGTCCTACCTTCCAGTAAGTGGTCGCTTCTCTGTTCAGAGAGTTGTTGCTATTCTTCTCTTCGATCTCCTGTTGAGTTCGTAGGTGTTCAGAATGGTTTGATCCCTATTCAGCTGAATTCCTGAGACCAGACGAAATCCAGGTCTCCTACTCCTCCGCCATCTTGCTCCGCCCTCTAACTAGGTATATTTTAAATAGAGATTCACATTTAGAATCCAAACTGATTCTATGTCAATGAGAATCTCCCTGAGTGGGTCATCTTCTTCCATCAAGGAAAGCTACTATGACATAGTAAAAGCAGCAGAGGGCTTTGAAATAAAACACCTGGGCTTGAGTGGCTCCCTATGAAATAGTTGAGTGCCTTTAGTTTAGACACCTACTCTTCTATAAGCCTCAGTTCATCATCTATAAAATGGTGATGATTAAAATCCCAACTGTGAGGCTAAAAGAAAAGAATAAAGTACTTACATAGAAAAGTTTAACATTTGTTATCATTATAACCATCCCCCAAACCGAAGTATCATGAATCTTGATGAATCAAGGAAATTGTGGCATCAAGGTAGGCTGAAGGGGAAAAGTGAGACTTAATCCAAAATGGATTAAAAAAAATAAAAGTCAATTCCATCATTCTGGGTTATCTAGCCTCATTCCTAGTGTGAGAACTTGACTGGGTAATAAAGCTGATTAGCACTGATTCACACTGATGGTGACAAGAACCAAGTGTTGGGGTTGGACTGATGAGGAGGAAGATAGATGAAGAGCCTCTTTTCACTTCATCTCTCCCTTCCCTACATCCTTTTAACAAGAACATCATCTAGGATGGTTAAGAACCTATCAGGCTGCTTACGTGTTGACAAGTAGTGCAAACTAGCCCCTACCTAATTACTAGGTCATGCTTGCAAGGTGAGTTCTCTCAAGTCCTTACTCTGGTTTATCTACTGTTATTCAGAAACTGGTTAGTATGATTAACCATTGATGACCTCTTCCAAATGTAAAGCAGACCACAGTTTTTATGGAAACCTTGCTTGGATAAAAATGCAGCTCAAATAATGGATATCACTTTTACATACAAGTCATAAAGATCATTGGAAGTCGTAGTTTCCTTTGCCTGCTCACAGAGAATATGTGCTGAGAGGATGAGTTTATAACTATAATGACACAAGAACATGGTGGAAGGGCTGGCATTGAGAAGTTCAACAGACTTCATTGCATTGTCAGTGAAAATTGCTGTACAAGGACAGCTAGGAGGAAGAAATTTGTCAAAGGTTTTGAAAGGGCAATCACAAATTGCCGATGAAAGTAGATGAAGCTATGAAAAAGATTTATGAAGACTGATTTAAAATTGAATAGTGTTATGAGACACTTTTGGAATTCCACAGCGTGGCTGGTGCCAGCAGAGAAGGGATGAGAAAGGGTAGAATACTGAATCCTGTTTGCCAGCAGACACATTAGGCCCTACAGCTCAGATCTCGGCTGTAAAATTTGCTGCACTCTGGGTGTAGTGGTTGTGGGAAATGCCTGTGGTTTTCCCAGCCTGCCTCTCTCAACAGGCTTTGAGTGCAAGTCATCTCAAAGGCTGTAAGAAACCAAAAGGAATGGGAGCAGTAAAAGCTAATAATTGAAACAAAAATAGAAATAGCAATGAACTGTGAATTGAAAAAAAGTTTCTAGTATGTTGTGAATCATCTTACCATGATACTCCTTAAGGGAAGTGACATGATTTGTTGTTTTTTTTTTAATGTAAACATGATTTGTTTTATCTCTTTGAGATAGAATTAAAAAATTGTCATTAGTACAAATTTGGCAGTAATCTGTGAATGAATATTTATCCTTTTATAAGTCATGGGAAATGTTTTAATAAGATTTAAGAATGAAGTTGCAGGAGGAATTGCAACTGGGCTATCAGTCTCACAATGAGACATGACATTGTCCAGCTTTTCATGAATCTGGTATCTAAGCTACAACCTTCCTCTGGCTCCTTCATTAATTCATCTATAAGAATTAGAATTTGAGGGCGCCTGGGTGGCTCAGTTGGTTAAGCGACTGCTTTTGGCTCGGGTCATGATCCTGGAGTCCCAGGATCGAGTCCCACATCGGGCTCCCTGCTCAGCGGGGAGTCTGCTTCTCCCTCTGACCCTCTTCCCTCTCGTGCTCTCTCTCATTCTCTCTCTTTCAAATAAATAAATAAAATCTTTTTTAAAAAAAGAATTAGAATCTGAACATCTCATTTCATGCTTCCTGAGGCATGTTGTGAAGAATGTTAATGATCAGAACCAGAAACAGATCAACCTTTAAAACTAATGTTTTCATTGCAAAATTTAAAATCTAGGGAAAGCGGAGTAAAACAATGGAAAGGGATTTGGTTGTTGCAGTTTCTTGTTGATTGTAAAAAACAAAAGCACTAAGAACTACTGGAAGGGAGATAACGTCCATGACTTATGATCGTTTTTCTTTTAGAACATAGCAAACCGGACTGTGCATGACTTAGGGTAAAATTATTGCCTCCCATCCACTGCTACTCATGCCCATTTAGGTTTGGTTCTGACCATTCCCTCTGTACTTTTAAGCCTTCAAAGATCTTTCCTTAATTGTCCTGACTGCCGCCACATATGCTGTCCATCTTCACGGAACAGAATAGCTGTTGGTGCCACTTTTGTTCCCTTAACCACAAAGGAGATCACATTTCTGCTCTCCTACACTGTTGCACCTGCCACTTCATGGTACCTGAGTGGAGAGTGGAGAGTGGAGGTGGTATCTGGGATAGACCATAAGGAGCTCCTTTCTATTGTTACTCAACTTTTCTATCTTTTGTATTTCCAAGCACAATATGCTCGTTTGGGTTAATTAAGCCTCATAAATAATGTACTGAAGAAGTAAATTCTTTAAATCTAACCTCATGATGACTATTTTTAAATTTATAGCAGAATTTTCTAAATGTACATTCATGCTTAAAGTGGACTGTAGTCATCTTAATACAAATAGAGACAACGGCTACCAAAAATTCAGAATTTAAGGAATATTTAAAATTAATGTCTGGGGCACCTGGCTGGCTCAGTTGGTGGAGCATGTGACTCTTGATCTCAAGGTTGTGAGTTCAATCTCTACGTTGGGCATGGAGCTTACTTAAAAAAAATTTTTTTTAAATAAAAGAGAATTAATGTCCAACCTCAAAAGGCTCTTTTTTGTATTAAAGTCAACTTTTTAAACTATAACGTTTTTCTCTTGTATTTCTATGACAGGTAAAATTATATCTTCCTAAAAAAATTGTCTAAATGATCTACTATTTTGGTGACCCTTTAAATATAGTGCTTTAAAATAATGCATACACAAGAGAAAAATTCAAGTACAAAATAATACACAACAAGTAGTAAATCTTTCCTATCACAGACCACCAGTGCTATAGTCTCCCTTCCCAGATGAATCCAATATTACCAGTTTTTATGTATCTCTAGAAAGATATATATATATATATATATTTACATATCTGTGATAGAATAATGCCCCTCTCAATGATATTCACATCTTAATCTCCAAAACCCAATGAATATGTTACCTTACATGGGAAAAGGGACTTTGTGGATATGATTAATTTAAGGATTATGAGGTGGGGATATTATTCTGGATTAGCCAGGTCTGTCCAATATAATCACAAGGGCCCTTATTTTATAAGGGGGAGATAGGAGGGTCAGAGTCTGAGAAACATTTGAAGATGCTATGCTGCTGGCTTTAAAGATGGTAGAAGGGGCCATGAGCCAAGAAATGCAAAGTGACCTCTGGAAGGTGGAAAAAATAAGAAAATGAGTTCCCCCTTAGCACGTACAGAAGGAATGTACCACATCCAATGCCTTGATTTTAGACTAGCAAAACCTGACCTTCTGACCTTATATGTATATGTATATGTATATGTATATGTATATATATATGTATATATATATCTATATGTATATGTATTCAGACATTCAAAATAAATTTGTGTTGCTTTAAGCCATTAAGTTTGGGGCAATTTGTTACAGCAACATTAGAAAACTAGTAAATCTATTTATTGATATAGATATATATCAACATTTCTACCTTTTCCACAAGTAAGAACATATTACACTAACTTAGGCATCTTCCATTTTTTATAGTCATATCAGCTCAAATAGATATACTATTTCTTTTAAAAGCTGTGTACTATTTTGATAATATAAGGTTGTAATACATATTTAATAACCAGTTCTCTGTTCTATTGATGGATATTTAGCTTGTTTCCATTTTTTTCTTTAACAAATAGTGCTGCATATAATATCTGCATAATATTTTTAAAAATTACTATATGACATTTTAAATTGAGACAGAGTAGTATAACATACCCACATGTACTTATTATCTCACTTCAACATTTACTAACCATTGCTAATCTTGTTTCTTCTGTAAACCACTCTAACCTTAACCACTATCTCTGGAGTACTTTGAAGAAACTTTCAGCTAGCATATCATTTCATCCATAAATATTTTAGAACATGTCTTCAAAGCATAAGGAATTTTGTTTATAAGATTTTGTATACTTTTGAGCATATCCCTAGGATGTATTTTAGAAATAAAAATGAACTCTGAAAAGAACACTATTTTTAATTTTGTAAATTATTTCAACATAGGATATGGTAAATAATGCCCTACTGTCACCTCATCCACTGTACCCCAATATACCAAACATTAACTGTTTATTAAGTTCATTATTATTAATTTAAAGATAGTCTTGTGGGTGGCAGGAGAGGCAGGAGGTGGTCACTGCATATCTTTTAAATATTTTTTCTTATAAACAGACCTTAGTTTCTCAAAACAAAGATAGTTTCCAATACCACCAGGCTCAAAATCATTTGAAAATTCAAAAGTAGAAAAGCTTCAGTGCATCTGAAACTTGTCAGAATGTTTTTTTCCCCAGATTAGTATTGTAATTTTTAAAAAGTCTTATTTACCTGAATAGCAAAGGTGCTTATAGAGTATTTTTCTATGATAAGGATTTTTCTGTCCATCTGCTGAAATGAGAGCTGAAAGGTCAAGTCTGTAAATGATACTAAAACTTCACTGTATACTTCCGTTTCTCCACATCCTTTTTCTCTGTGTCCAGAATTCATGAGTTTCAGGAATTGTCTTTGTTTTGCATGATGGATAACTGCATGTGATTGCTCTCAGATCTGAAGCATGCTAGTGAAGTTCACTGGTGAGTTCTCCAGAGTCTCATAGCATTTTTAGAAATGAGAAAGAATTTCAAAGTAAATAATCTTATTAATAATGCTTTTAGCAGAGGATTTAACTATATTTCTGGCTTGGATTCAAGCAGAGGCACAGAAACCATTCAGTATTCTATAGGGACTGCGTTAATACTTTTGCTTTTGTATTGACCCCACCCACTCGTGAATTTCTGTGACACTTTCTGTGAAACACATCCATGCCATGCACCTAGAGAAATGCCTCTGGAATATGTACAGACATATGTTCACATTTAATTTAACTCAAAATATGGATCACACTGTATTTATTTAACACGTAAGTATACATACATAGTTGCCTTCCTGGCATGTCATAATCATTGTTTTTAGTCATCTACTTGAGTCCTGCCAAGAGTTTGAAGTTTTACTTGTTCTTTAAATCACGCATATGCTCACTGGATATTTTTTCTTATTTCCACATATGTGTGCATTTGGGAAGAGTTGTGTGGTTAAAAATGAAGGGGGTGGAAATCGGAGAGGGAGACGAACCATGAGAGATTATGGACTCTGAGAAACAAACTGAGGGTTCTAGAGGGGAGGGGGTTAGGGGGATGGGTCAGCCCGGTGATGGATATCAAGGAGGGCACGTACTGCATGGAGCACTGGGTGTTATACGAAAACAATGAATTGTGGATCACTACATCAAAAACTAATGATGTATTGTATGGTGACTAACATAATAAAATAAAATTTAAAAAATGCTCTGAGTGTGCATACACAAAGGCCACAATGACTTATATCAGAAACAACTCCCAGTTATTGCTCTCATTGGTTGCCAGTCTCCAGGTTTTCCACGTTATCCCAGCCCACAGGTGGGATATTTTTGTGAAATGCATCTGTGAAAGGGCTGATCAATTTCCAGAACCTTACACCATCCACCAAGCTTTGTGGTATGGGCTTTTTAAAAATTTAATCATACTTATTTTAATTGCTTGGTTAACTCAATTTCTCAAGAAGGGGGAAGATGAACTTTACCCAGAGTGATTTCTGCCATGTATTGAGTAGTGCTAGAGGGAAGTCCTACACAACACTGAGACTTCTAGGCCACTTAAAACCCCCTTTTTTTCCCAAGAGAAAGAATATTTTTGTAAACCTAATAGAGACGACTTCTGTTAATCCTAAAATAAAATCATCAGAAATAGGAAAAAATGCTTTAGATGTTAAGAGGCAACAACATTTGAATGTGTGTTGGAATTAATTAAAGGTCATCAGATGAAGTTACAAGTGTTGTATCACATTTATATTTATTGAGAATAAGTTATTTTCCTAAATTTGTATAATTAATTACTCAGAATCCCTGTATCCCTTAGAGATCTGTATAAGTAAGATTATAATGTCATTCACTTTGGGTCAAATTCTACATATAAATCCATTTCTCAAAATGAATCATTTACTCATTGGTATATTGATTCAACTAATATGTATTGAGTGACTGCTGGAGACAGCTTCCTTAGAAAATGTAGATATATTATTTCTGTCTGTCATTATCTCCATTTTAAAGATGAGGAATTTAAGCTCAGATACATAAAGTACCAAGTCAGGGGCTCATAGCTAGGCAACAGTAGAGCTGTGTACAACCAGAGGCTTCTTGACTCTGTCCAGTGTTTTATTCACTATTCCATAGAAACTTCTAAAAATCCTGCAGAGTAAAATGAGTGCTATGCTAGAATTACAGGTCAAGTGCTTTAGAAATATGGGGAATTAATCATGTCTGAGGCAGTGGGAAAGGCCAGATAGATATTAGGCTAAAAATGTTTGACCCAGTCACTCATATATTTTGCTAAGGAGTTAGCGTTTTGTTCATCAAGCCATGGGGAACCATTAACAGATTTTTAAAGAAGCTAAGGCATGATTCAAGTGTGTGTTAAGAGAATTAACTTTAGCAGCAACGAGAATTAAAGACTAGAGCAGTGTTTATTATCCCAGCTTTTTTGATTACTCATGAACCCACTATGTATTTATTGCTCATTAATTACATGACTAAAGTATTATAGTACTAAAATTATTTATCTTATAAAACCATACAAAAGAGAAATAAGATTCCATCCTCAATTCTTTTAAATTTTATTATTAACAGAGAAATAGTTTTGTTTCCTAATATAAAATTAAGATAGTGATAAAATGTTACTACTACATATAATTATGTATGTTTTTATTGAGAACAGTGTAATTGAATATATTTCTTAAAAACACCCTACCAACCCCATAGTCTATACTTTGCAATAGAGCTATCTAAAGTGCTGGTCTAAGTTCAATTTGTTTTGATATTTTAATTCTGTTGCTGCCATAGTTGCTACAATATTTATTCAATTTTCATGATTTTACTCTACTCAACTTTCATAATATTTATTCACTTTTAAATCCTGTCCTCTAATTATTGAAAGTTTTGTATTAAGATTTGGCTAGGAAATTTGTTTTCCCTGATTATCAGGCAGATGTTACAGAAAAATTGGAGGTTGTAGGATTTTCAGTTTTTAGTAAATCAACTCTATACCCACTGAAACTTTGTAAAAATCCTAAATAAGTACAAAATGTATTCCTGAGCTTTTAAATGTGTGGGTAAGAATTTTTATATTTGCCAGTATTACCATTGGGAGAAAATTAGATGACCGCATTAGATTTGATTAGTTCATCATGTTTTACCTCAGAATGTGGCTGCTTAAATACATTAATGCAGCATTTTTCTTCTTCTCTGGGATTGGGTTTGAATTTTAGTGCTATTTTCACTTACTTTACTTTATTTTATTTATTTATTTTTTATTATTATGTTATGTTAGTCACCATACAGTACTTCATTAGTTTTTGATGTAGTGTTCCATGATTCATTGTTTGTGTATAACACTCAGTGTTCATTGTGATACGTGTCCTCCTTAGTACCCATCACTGGGCTAACCCATCCCCCCTCCCCCTCCCCTCTGAAACCTTCAGTTTGTTTCTCAGAGTCCACAGTCCCTCATAGTTCGTCTCCCCCTCTGATTTCCCCACCTTCATTTTTCCCTTCCTTCTCCTAATGTCCTCCATGCCATTCCTTATGTTCCACAAATAAGTGAAACCATATGATAATTGACTTTCTCTGCTTGATTTATTTCACTTAGCATAATCCCCTCCAGTTCCATCCATGTTGATGCAAATGGTGGGTATTCATCCTTTCTGATGGCTGAGTAATAGTCCATTGTATACGTGGACCACATCTTCTTTATCCATTCGTCTGTTGAAGGGCATCTTGTCTCCTTCCAGAGTTTGGCTATTGCAGATATTGCTGCTATGAACATTGGCCATTCTCTCACACCATAAACAAAGATAAACTCTAAATGGATGAAAGACCTCAATGTGAGACAGAAATCCATCAAAATCCTAGAGGAGAACATAGGCAATAACCTCTTCACAATGGCCACAGCAACTTCTTTCAAGACATGTCTCCAAAGGCAAGGGAAACAAAAGCAAAAATGAACTTTTGGACTTCATCAAGATAAAAAGCTTCTGCACAGCAAAGGAAACAGTCAACAAAACAAAGAGGCAACCCACAGAATGGGAGAAGATATTGGCAAATGACACTACAGATAAAGGGCTGGTATCCAAGATCTATAAAGAATTTCTCAAACTCAGCGCCCAAAAAACAAAAAATCAAGTCAAAAAATGGGCAGAAGATATGAACAGACACTTCTCCAAAGAACACATACAGATGGCTAACAGACACATGAAAAAATGTTCAACATCATTGGTGCTATTTTCAATTTACTGTTTTATTTCATTTTTAAAAAAATTTTTATTTTTATGTTAATCACCATACATTACATTATTAGTTTTTGATGTAGTGTTCCATGATTCATTGTTTGTGCATAACACCCAGTGCTCCACGCAGAATGTGCCCTCTTTAATACCCATCACCAGGCTAACCCATCCTCCCATGCCCCTCCCCTCTAGAACCCTCAGTTTGTTTTTCAGAGTCCATCATCTCTCATGGTTCGTCTCCCCCTCCGATTTCCCCCCTTCATTCTTCCCCTCCTTCTATCTTCTTCTTCTTCTTCTTCTTTTTTAACATATAATGTATTATTTGTTTCAGAGGTACAGGTCTGTGATTCAACAGTCTTGCACAATTCACAGCACTCATCATAGCACATACCCTCCCCAATGTCTATCAACCAGCCACCCCATCCCTCCCAAGCCCACCAGTCCAGCAACCCTCAGTTTGTTTCCTGAGATTAAGAATTCTTCATATCAGTGAGGTCATATGATACATGTCTTTCTCTGATTGACTTATTTCGCTCAGCATTTTATTTATTTTTGATGCAGAAATCTTTGTATCACTAATCAATGATGACCAGTTTGATTAAAACTGAATATCATCAAAACCGAACTTTAATGGCTTTTTGAGGCAATGTGCTGAAAGGATCATCACTGTCAACTCCTACCCATGCAAAATGCCCTCTTCCCTTGGAATAACTGCCATAGAAGAGCGAACAGCAGGCATACTGCAGCCACGCGTGCTAGCATTGACTTACCTATTAGGAATTATAACTAATCTTTATTCAGAACTTATTTTTTTCCCCAGGCCCCGTTCTACATTAACCAACCCTCATAGCTTTCCTCTAGGAGAAAAGTACTAGTCTTGTAAGCAGAAACAGTTAGGGATCCCCAGAAAAAGAAAAATGAGAAATAGTTTTCCTTTTTTTTTTTTAAGATTTTATTTATTTATTTGACAGAGAGAGAGAGCACAAGCAGGGGGAGCAGCAGGCAGAGGGAGAGGGGCAAGCCGACTCCCCACTGAGCATGGAGCCCGCATGGGGCTCGATCCCAGGACCCTGAGATCGGGACCTGAGTCAAAGGCAGACACTTAACTGACTGAGCTGCCCAGGCGCCCCAGGAGATAGTTTTCTTGACATAAGAAAAGTCATTTTAGGTCCCTGGCTGTCTTGTGATCTCTGCCTGACTGGCACTACTTGCCCGAGGTATATTCTTGAGTTATCTTTGCAGGATTTAAATCCCTTTGAGCACTCAAATACCTGACCAACTGGAGCCAGAAAATTGATGATACCGACCCTTGCAGCCCTTGTGACTTTGATTGAGGAAGACCTGGACTGTGTCACCTTCAGATGACTTTTGCTCCAATTCCATGCTGAATTCCCCATTGTACAAACCCCTTCATGAATATGTATGAACCCTTTGCTTAAAAGTTTCCCAGTTCTTTGTTCTGGGAGACACTGCTTTGGGAATTATCCCCAGTGTTCTCTTTATTTGTTGCAGGTAAAAACCTTCCTTTTCCTCTTCTTTGGCTTGGTTGTGTCTTTTGGCTCAACACCCACCAATAGGCGAATCCAGTTTCAGGTGATCTATATTAGCTTCATATTTTATATGAAGACATATGTTACTATTTTATGTTCATTAAATTTTAAGCATAAAATAAGTATAAATAGAAGATCTAATATTTCGTCCAGTACTCAAGGAGGTTGACCTCCCAGCCCCTGGGTTGTGTGGGCCTCACTTTGGAGACCCCCTAGATTAGAGACGTGAGGGAAGGAGGTGGATCAGCAATGCTCATGAATGGAGATGAGGGAAGTGGAGTTATACAGAAGTAGGAGTAACAGAATTTATCCCTCTTTGATGTAAACTTCAGCAAATCAGAAGAAAGTCTGAGTAGCTATAGCACAAAAGGCCTATCTCCAACAGCTCCAGAATTGGTGAAATGTAACCTTTCCAGTTCATTCCAAGCTGTGTGTTACTCTTTCATTCTTTCCCAGATCAAGCCATTGGATTTGTTCCCTTTTCAGTTTGTTGCTCCTTTGGTAACTGAGTCAGCACCTCTTTTGGCCACTCCCAGTAGTAGCGGAGAATGGCCACCACTTTGATTTTGGTGAAATGATTTATGTGGTCTTTTGAGACACGGCAGGATGATGAGGAATGTCAGCTGTTCTGATTGTTCTGTTTCATATATGGATCTAGTCACGTACGTGGTCAATGGTACTTGGACACATTCTGAACTTGTAGATCAGCCTGTCCCTACATAATAGACAAATAATTTTCAAGTGAAAAATTGAGCCACCTATCTAGATATTTATTTGAGTGGATTAAACAGCTGGATTACTTCCTTTAGCTTAATAACCAATTTTTAACTTTCTTGGTTAAATCAAGAGCACAGGAATCCATGCTTTTCTGGTGTTTACTTTATTAGAAACAGAACCAGGATATATATGAATCTATATGGATAGGAATAGATATATATGAATAGTCTTACATATATCTAAATGTAGATAGATGTAGATTTATTATTAGGAATTGGCTCACACAACTATGGAGGCTGAGGAGTCTCACAATCTGTGGTTTGCAAGCTTCAGGCGCAGGAAAGCTGGTAGTCTAGTGGTGTGATTTAGTCTAAGTCTGAACATCTGAAAACCAGGAAAGCCTGTGGTGTATATCCCAATCCAAGGGCAAGAAAAAATGAATGAAATGTCCCCGCTTAATAAGTGAGGCAGAAAAAAAAAAAAAAGATAAGTTCTTCCCCCGCCCCCCTCTGTTCTGTGCAGACTCTCCATGGATTGGATGATGCCCTCTCACACTGGGGACGGCAATCTACTTTAAAAAGTCCACTAATTCAAATGCCAACTTCATCTGGAAACACCCTCATATCCAGAGATAATGTTTAATCTGGGCATCTCACAGCGAGTCAAGTTCATACTTAAAACAGTAATGATCACAGGTGTCCTCACAATTTCTGTCTCTGTGTTTGTATTTCTGCTCAATTCTAAATGGAAAATGTTTTCAATGCAAAATATATGAAAAAACAGTTATGAATGAAACAAATAATTGATAATTTCACCATCTAGGGAATACCACAATTAACATTGTGTTATATATCCTTTCAGTCATGTATCCATCTATTTAAGGAATTGTTTTTGACATGCTCTTTTGTAACCTGTTTTTCACGCCTCACTTAGTTAGCTCTTTGCCATTTTCCCATGTCAAAAATATACTTCTACATCAGAATTTTTACTCTATAGTATAATAGTAATGTGACTTATAATAAGAAATGCATATTTGGTTTTTGTCCTTGTTTCTGAGCTCCTAAAATTCTTGGAATTTCCTAAGTGATGAAAAATCATAAAGTTGTCTTCTGTTACATTAAGGAGGTGACTTTTGTAGCACTCCTAATGGTGGGGGCTGATTGACTGTGAGGCCAACCATACAACTAGAGTGTTGTAACTTTCAGGCCCCCCCTCCCCCGACCTTTGGGGAGGAGAAAGGGGCTGGAGGTTGAATCAGTTTCCAAAGGGCAATGATTTAATCAGGCATGCCTATAATGAAGCCCCCAGGAAAACCCAAAAGGACAGGGTTCAGAGAGCTTCCAGGTTGGTGAACATCTGGCGATTTGGGGAGTTTGGTGCACCTGGAGAGGGCATGGAAACTCTTTGCCCTTTCCCCATATTTTGTCCTATGCGTCTCTTCCACAGATAGCTGTTCCTGAATTATATCCTTTTATACTAAACCAGTAACCTAGTAAATAAAATGTTTCTCTGACTTCTGTGAGCTGCTCTAGAAAATTAGTTGAACCTAAGGAGGGGCTTGTTGGAATCTCTGATCTACAGCCAGTCAGTCAGAAGCACAGATGATAACCTGGATCTTTGATTGATGTTTGAATTGGGAGTCGGGGCAGGCTCGTAGGCCTGAGCCCTTAACCTGTGGAATCTGAAGCTATCCTCAAGTAAATAGTATCAGAATTGTGTTAAATTGTAGGACATTCACCTGGTGTCCCAGAGCATTGCTTGGTTGTGTGTGGGGGGATCTGCCCCAAGTGAAATTTGGTATTGAGAACCCCTTTTACGTATGTATGAACCTTGGTATGCCATAACAATCCCATAACTAATGGAGTTTGCCTCTTTTCTATAAATGAGTTTTCAACAGTTTTCATAAATACCTACCATGCATACAATTGTCTTTGCAAAATTAAAAAAATTACATCATCCCTGTTTAAATGTGTAGGATTTTGATTATTGATGGGGCAAGATTTTTTTTTACTTACCTGATGACCATTAGTATTTCTTTTTTTAAAATTTTTATTGTTATGTTAATCACCATACAATACATCATTAGTTTTTGATGTAGTGTTCCATGATTCATTGTTTGTGTATAACACCCAGTGCTCCATACAGAACGTGCCCTCCTTAATACCCATCACCAGGCTCACCCATGCTCCCACCCCCCTCCCCTCTAGAACCCTCAGTTTGTTTTTCGGAGTCCATAGTCTCTCATGGTTCATCTCCCCCTCCGATTTCGCCCCCTTCATTCTTCCCCTCCTGCTATCTTCTTCTTCTTCTTCTTTTTAACATATATTGTATTATTTGTTTCAGAAATACAGATCTGTGATTCAACAGTCTTGCACAATTCACAGCACTCACCATAGCATATACCCTCCCCAAAGTATTTCTTTTAAAATTACATTTGGCCATTTTTCTTTTAGGGTGCTTCTATTTTTTGAAACAATTTATATTTATCAAGACTATCATCTTGCCCACTTCCAGCTATATATTTTATGGAACCTTTTGTCCTTAGCTTGTCATCTTCCCTTTAATGTTTTTATTGTGTTTTTTATGAATAAAATTTTAAATTTTTATAAAGTGAATCAACTGATCTTTTTATTTTTATTTTGTATTTAAAGTCTTTTCTCTTTCCAAAATCATGTAACCATTTACTTATATTTTCTTTCTTTTTTGAAACATGGTTTTAATTTTTAAAATCAGCTTTTTAAACCATTAGAGTTTTTTGGTAAGTAATGTGAAGACTATATTTTTTTCTATATTATAGCCAGTTATTCCAGCACCATTTATTGAAGAGTCTTATTGATTCCTAAGAATATGTGCCTTTTTATAAAAAAGATTTTTATTGACTTGAGAGAGAGAGAGAGAGAAAAAGAGAGAGAGCATGATGGGGGACGGAGGTGGGGGGAAGAGGGGCAGAGGGAGAGGGACAAGCAGACTCCCTGCTGAGTGCAGAGCACCAACACAGGGCTCCAGGTGGGGCTTCACTCAGGGCTTGATCCCAGGACCCTGAGATCACCACCAGAGCTGAAGTCAGACGCTTAACCAACTGAGCCACACAGGTGCCCCAGGATATGCGCCTTTATATTTAATTCTATTTCAGCATCTCTTTGATTCCATTTGTATATTATTAACCATAATTATAATATTTATTTCATGCTATATTTTAAAATCTGAAAGTGCTTATTAACAATCCCTGCTTATTTGAACCCCAACATTTCTTCTTTATTTTGTCTATTTTTTTATGAAACTTTAGAATCAACTCAATACATATCAAAAAATTCTATTTTGACTTTTATTGGGATTATATTGGATAACTATAAAAATCAATATGTAGAGTATCAACATTTTTTACTATATTGAGTGTTCTAAATAATGAGCATAATTTGGTTCAATACCTATTCAAATATTTTTTTACATCTTTCATAAAATATTAGACTTTTATTTTTTATAGATTCCTTAAAATTAATATTTTTTGTTCCCAGGCATTCTATATTATTGTTTTATATTTTCTTTGTATTTAAATTAGTGTTTTATTGTTTTTTTCCTAAATAGTAATTGCTTACATATGGGAAAATTATTTATTTTTGTTTATTTTCTGGTGTCCAGCCACTTAGTAAACTTTCTAAGTCTAGTAATTTTTTTGTTGATTGTCTGGAATTTTTTTGATAAATAATTCTATCATGCTAATAATATGTCGCTTTTATTTCTTTATTTCCTAATTTCTAATAGTTAATACTCATTGTATTTCATTGCAGAAATGTAATGGTTAAATACTCTTGAATTATTTTAGCTCTAGTGACTATATTGTATGCCAAATTCACAATAGAAAATGAGATTAAGCTTTAATTCCTGGAAAGAACTCTGTTTTTAAGTTGTGTATCACAAACTGATTTCACTTATGAATAAAACATCACCTTCTTAAGTGTTACACTTCACATAAAGCAAGGACTCAAATCAAACGTCATTATTTTTTAATACTAGGGACAGTCTGGGCTTGTTTATTTTGAATGTACATCCCTGAGCGCCAACTTGCGAATCCTCTTTACTGTTTCTATTTGTGTTGATTTTAAAGGCTCTGTTTTTCAGATTTTGCCCTCTTAAGACTCCTTTTTATGCTAGGAGTCTTGTAGGAGATGTATAGTGGGAATCTTGTTTTTTTTGTTTTTTGTTTGTTTTCCTTTAGACCACCTGTTTAGTAACATAGCTTTAGCCCCACACTAGCTATGTATATCAACCTGTGCTGTTAACCTCCTTGGGCATATGGTTTTGAAAGTGCCTGTTTTGTAGTCTGAAGACAGAAGGAGAAGTAGATCTTGCTTTCTGGACTATGTGTGAGCTGAAAATGTGGCATTAAACCTATTTCTATAATATTCAGATTTCTCATCACTTCTTTGTAAAGTTAGAAATAAATAAGTTTCAACTGAAAATACACATACTTTAGAATGCTGTGGAGTTTAAACACACAACTAATGTGATTAAGTACAAACTTATTGGAGCAAATCAGAAATTGGCTAATGGAGCCTTGGGAGGGAGCATTGTTTATTCTGGCCATGATGTCTGCTGGTATATAACACACAGGACTGGTGAGCCCAGCGAGAACCCTGTCTATGACACATTTACCTTTGTTTCTCTGAACGATCTAGCCTAAGAATTCAAGCAGAGAAGATTCATTCTGGTGATGACCAGCAAGCCTCATGGAGAGTTGATGAAGAGCTGTTCTGGAGAGATGTCCGTCTCTATGTCACCTTAACAATAGCACGACAATGGTTTTAGGAAGAATTAGGAGGGGGGTGTACATTATTTCCCCATAGGTTTCTGATGAGTGTTTTCATGTTGCCTTGTGAGCCTTAAAAAGCCTTTACATACCTTTGGGCTTCTGTGACTCTGCTGTCCATACAGCCTGGGCCTCTTTTTTTTTTTTTTTTCTCTTCAAACTGAGGCTCATTTTGAGATGTTCATGATGCCACCACTTTATTCATCATCTTGAGCAATTTGCACTTGCCTCCAAAATAGCAATTGTCATATTGCGGTGTAGCTATTGGTCAATGTGACTGTTTCCTCATGGCGCCAGGTATTGCCAAAGATAATGTTGGAGTTCCAGTAAGGCTGCATTTAGGAATGAAGAGGTAGACTCAAGTAGGACTGTGATGAAAACCCCTAATTTAGGAGGAAATGGCAGGCATGCATTAAAAAGAAAGATTGACAGGAAAGGAGAAGAGGTCCTTAGGAGGATATGTGTTGGATGTTGAAGATAAGCCTGGGGGTGATATTATTTACCATGCTACTTTTTATCTTCCAACATGATTTAAAGGGATAATGATACCTAAATTACCTAGTTCAGCATAGATATCTTATTGAAAATAAAAAAAATAATTTATTTTGTGGTTTCTCAAATGTATCTGATGATCAAAATCCTCTAAAATGATTAAAGATACAGATTATCAGTCCTCTCTCCTTGAAACTCTAGTTAGAAAGCCAGTGTTTATTGCCCAGAAATTTGTATTTTAAATAAGCGTGCTTCTGGGGAATCTGGTGCCTGCTAATGTTTGAGAACCAATGATATAGGCTAGAATACTAAGAAAATGAATGTTTCTTCTCTTCTTTCAGTATCTATTCTTTGTTTCTTTTTTTATATCAGTAGAACCCATGGGTGAAGATACAATCATAAAGATTGTATACATGACTATATATGGCCAATGTGTTATGTGTGGGACTGTGGACATGGATGACTCCCATCACAGATCATGCAGCTGAGCACCACACTTGAGGTTGGAGGAAGCAGCAAGATAGGGGGAGCCCAAGTCCCTGGATGATCTCATGGAGCAAAGCCCTTTCATATGAGATAGAAATACATTTCTGACAAGCTATTTCAGCTCTCTGTTACATATCATCAAACTTGTATCTTAAATAATATAACATGTGATAAAATAGTTTTAAAAATGTAAACTGGTAAAGTAGAAATTAACATCTGAAGAAAAAATAATTAAAATTATTTCATTTTAATTGAAATTAAAAATAGAAACCAGAACCTTAAGTCATAAAGTTATTTACATAAACTGGTTATCTCTGAGACATGCATTTGGTTCCAAGTTTCTAGGAGGCAGAAGTTAAAAGGTGTATGTGATTAGATATACTTTCTCTAATATCATAAAGTAAAGCTCTGCTTATTCCTTAACTCTAAAATAATTTTTCAAGTGTTGCTACATATGGGGGACACTGAGATATGCAGTGGAAAGAGACCTCAGTGACTACTCTGCAATTGCATTGAAGGTTTCACAGTACAGTTTCTTGGTGTGCTGCTTAATAACAATGATCAAGGTCATTACTATCCTGAAATCAATACGGCATAGTGTAATAACAAAGATTTCTGTTGATTTAAGTATAAAATCTAGCCTTATTATAGCACTGGTTTTTATATATCTATCAGAATCCTTCCTTTCTTTTCAAATGAAACCTTTGGCAGAATCCCAATATATAAAACCAAACTTCCTTGATTTATGTGGGACTAAGACACTCTGAAATCTGCCACCTCAGCCTGCCCTTGTTCTTAAAACCCAACTGTAGAATTTTAGAACACAATGTGGAAGTCCTTGATTTACAGGAATGGGTGCCTACATATGCTTCAGACCATATGCCATAAATATCACTTTCCTTCAGATGGACTTCGATAAGATTTGGACAGCTGACCATTTGAGATTATATTCCTTGGCAAAACCCCATGCATTTATATAGATTGTGAATACTAGCAAATTCCAGAAAAATTATGAAATGTTTAGACAGTCTCTGGTGTATTTTGATGATTTTTATAGGAATATGGACTCTGGTTGCTTGGTGATTTAATTTAAAGTGATAATTTGCTGGCCAGAATAGATTGGTTTAATCCCATTCTTCTGAATTAACTTAAGAACTTGAATTTACTCATTAAAATTTTTAAATATCTGCCAGGCTGGAAAAAACAGAGGCATATATGAAAAGAAGTGCTGGAACAGTAAAAAGGAAAATGGAAAATTAATTCAGAGGATTTGGAATTGTTCTAAAGTAAAACTCATTTTTTAGATGGAAACACTTAATGAAGCTAACAAGATTTTTAGGGAGTGATTCCTTGATTGATCCCAGATTTTGGAGATCTTCATTCCAAATCTCTGTCTGAGGTAGTTTTTTAAAACCATGGAAATAGAGTTGGTAGCTTAGTAACTAATACTGCTTTGGAGATTAACATTTTCAACCAGGGCACCTTTGTATTCACAAGGAATATAGAATCTACAAAAAAATGCAGCTTAAAATTCAAAGCAGACATCTGGTTTGCTATGTTGGGGTAATTAAGGATAACAGAGAATGGAGACATCAATAGAATTTTGTCACTTAAGAGTTTGTTTTGTTACAGTGAAGATAATATTGTTTCATAGGACCATGATAAAGTTTACATGAGCAGAATTTATTTTGAGGATTCCTGAATAATTATTTTGCACACAATCTTCACAGTCTAATTACTCAAATTTTGAGTCACAGAGAAGCAGAACTTGAAGACCGGTGGCTCACACTTTTTTCCAGTTTATAGATTTGTGTATATGTGTGTGTGTGCATATGTATGTGTGCATAGAGCAGGCACATGTTTTTTAAAAATTTGACTTTGAATCCCTTTTTGCAATAGCTTATGCTGTCTCTTTGGCTCATCACTGGGCTCCACCATTTCTATTCTCTTAACACTTCTGCCTGCATTACAGTAATATTAATTGCCTGGGCTCTGAGGCTATTTGTATTTGCAAATTTGTAACCCCTCAGGCTGATTACTACCTCTGGCATCTGAAGGGAAGTTGAGTTGCTTACACTTAGTTTGACTCTTCCTGGATATGAGTAGTCCCTTTATGTGGTGGGTTTGAGGGCAGTGGTATGCTGTAGCAACTCCCCGACAGCCCCTTAAAGCACGTTTCTTCCTGAGCTCTGATCACGGACCCAGGCGTTGGTAGTTTGAAATCAGGCCTGGTGATATTTACACCAGAGAAATCTGCAACTGTTACAAGTGGTTGGGGATGAGGAGGTGAGCTAGTTGATAAATATTTACCAGGACACCACTGGTTTGAGGGTGTCCTGGTTTGGGTGCTACTAAGTCTGCTTTTAAAAACGGTAATTGACTGTTTGCTTTCAGAGTAAACATTTAGCTTACCAGATAAAGAAGAATGATTTTCTTCTGACAATTAATACGTATTAGACTGCAAGGAATATAAGAAATGTAAGAAAAGAAAGAGGACGAAGATGTTAACTGTAGAAATTAAGATCACAGGGTCTGGAATAAGAAGGATTTCCAGGGGTTGAGCCCCAACTCTGACATTCTCTAACCGGGTATCCATGGGTGAGTTATGTAAACCCAACTAAGCCTTAGTTTCCATATAAGTAATATGAGACTTAAAACAGAACATTTCCAGCCAATTGCTTTGAACACAGTGGCTGGCACATAGGAACATATAAAAATCAATAAATATTAATTTTTAAAATTGTATTACCTAGCAGATGTTTTGTCTGCATGATCTTATTAACTTCTGAGAGAGCATCATGATGTAGTAGAATAATTGTTATATTTCAGATGAGGAAACAAAGTCTCAGGTTGAAGAGCATGTCCATGATTGCACAAGTGTTATGTGGCAGAGCTGGGCCCTGTTATTATTATTATTATTATTATTATTATTAATTATTACCACCTAGGTCTGCTAGATTCTACAGCATGAGGCCTCTTCAGAAAGCTTAAAATTTTCTCTCTTGTCAGTTATGGGATGATTGCCAAAGAAAGCAATATAGGCCCAAGATTGGCTACTCTAACATATACAAAAAATTACCACCTTTATCAGTCGATTGTTCCTGCAAAACAAACTGCCCCAAAACTCAGTGGCAAGCATTTGTTATCACACTCACAGGTCAGGCCGAGTGGTTCCAACTAAGACTGAAGTCTGTGGGTTAGCTGGGGTGGTTCTGCTGCAACTGCAGATGTGAAGGTGAGTTTCAAATCCACCTGTACTCATCTAAGAGGGCCTAGCAAAGCTGAATTTTGCTGCTGTTGACAGTGACCTCTATGCTTCCCAACTCCTCCTTCCCAAACAACCTGCATTTTAAAAATTCTTGTCTCAGGCTTTGCTTTCAAGCCCTAACTAAGCCCAATAACTCAGTCTATTATCTCCCCTTTGCAGTGATTGAAGTGCTTCTCATAGTTTCTGAACCTAAAACGTACAGACAGATGTGTTTCTTTCAAATAAGTATCCATTAGTATCCCATTTGCATATGAGTTCTCAAACTTTAGCACTCATGGGACTCCACTGAAGGACCTGTTAAAACACAGATTGTTGGGCTACATTTCCAGACTTGTGATTCAGTAGGTCTGGGGTTGGGCCCAAGCACATGCATTTCTAACCACTTTCCAGGTGATGCTTATTCTACTGGTCCAGGGACCCACTCTGAGAACCACTATATTGGTGTGTCTTAACTAAGGTTCGGACAATACCTTGAATGACAGTGAATGGTGTCTTAGTTTGTTCAGGCTGCTATAACAAAATACCACAGACTGGGTGGCTCATAAATAGCATACTACTCACAGTTCTAGAAGCTAGAAGTCCAAGATCACTAGATGCTAGCTTGGTTGGGTGAGGGCCCTTTTCCAGGTTGCAGACTTTTCCTTGTGCCCTTACGTGGTGGGAGAGGCTAGATAACTCTGTGGGATCTCTTTTATGAGTAGTAACCCCATTCATAAGGGCTCCACCCTCATGACATAATCATTTCCCAAAGGCCTGGCCTTCTAATGTCATCACACTGGGTGTTAGAATTTCAACATGTGCCTTTTGGGAGGACACACCATGCAGACCATTGCAAATGGGAATGGGATGGAATACATAGGAACATGTTGGGACAGAGGTCCAAAAGCAACTCTTAGGAGAGAATAATCTAAAGAGAAAAGTAAAAAGAACCAGGAGTATTGAACACTGAAGCCAGGATAGAGATCCCCAAATCAGAAAATCAATGTACGGCTAAGCAGGCAGGTCAATGACCAAATAACAGTATCTTTGGAGTCTCACATGGAACCAAATGGCCTCAAGAAGGACCAGATGGAAGGGTCATGTCTCCAAACATAGGAGATCAGAGAGCTCAGAAGCCAGGAGCAGGAAAGCCATTGGGAGACTCTGCAGGACAAGACATGCTCTCGTCTGTGTAATAGCTGGGGCCCTAAAAACCAATGAGAGTGATCTGAGGGACCTGGACCAGTGCTACGATACTCAGATGTGGCTGCAGTTAAATTATGGCAGGGGCTTCTCTTAGGTTCCTTCTCTTACTCCCCTTCGCCCCTTCTTCCTTCCTTCAAGAACACTTAACATACTTCCTGCTACTTGAGCCTCCTGTGGATACCCTGAGAATTAATTTGCCCTGATCCTCATGTGTGTACTTCCTCACTTATCCCAACAGTTGGCATTCATCCCCTTATTCATCCATACATGGATATTACTGTGTGCCTCCCATACAACTGCTCTTATTGAATGCTAGAAATTCGTAGTCCCAGAGTTCAAATGGGACTGAGTCTCCTGGGGAATTGTGTTACCTACCCAGCTTATAGGGTGTGAAATTGACAAACTCTTCACCATGACAAGTTCTGATTTGTCAGGCATCCCCCAAGACCTTTCTCCAATAGTGCTGTCTTATGCCATCTTCTTAAAGTAAAGCTGCATCACATTGAACTAGTCGCTTGTGCATGATTTCCTTCTCACAGTGAGAAGTGAGAAGTGAGCCAATTAATTAGTGTTAAAGTATAGTTAAAGTATAAACTGTCCTGTTTGAGACAGTTATGGTTTTGAACCACAAACCTGCCATTTATTATGGCATGGGGATGGAAATGTGCCTCCCAAGCCCCGATTTCCTTATTCATTGAAACAGGATGCAGACATCTCCTCACAGTGTTGTTTTAATTATGGAAAGAAGTGATACATATAAAGTGGCTAGCAGAGCATCTCTCACACTGTTCAGAACATTCAGATAAATGTCACTTAAATAATGGGGTTTTACATTGTCTCACTTCAGAAGTCTAGCAATGGGCAGCCCAGGCTGCTTCTGTCCTCACTCTTTGTCAGGCTCCGTGTGTCACCTTTCATCCTCAGCATGTTTTCTCATGGTTGCAAGGTGACTGTCACTGCTTGAGGATAGGACCTACTGAAAGACAAAAAGGAAGAAGATGCTGGGTGGGAGATGCTCGTGGGTCTTGCTCTTTTAATCAAGGAGTAAAAATGGTCACCTAGAACCTCCCTGTGGAATCCCCTTTATTGTCTCCTCTACTGGCAAGTGAATCTGGTAACTTGAATAGCTGGCATTTTCAGATTCTCATGAAGGGATGGGGGTGACTAGTAGAACAGGAGGAGGGAAATGGCTTGTGCTTGACAACCTTCAGTGTCTGCCACATATGCTTAAATAAAAATGGAT
This sequence comes from Callorhinus ursinus, assembly GCF_003265705.2. Taxonomy (NCBI): domain Eukaryota; kingdom Metazoa; phylum Chordata; class Mammalia; order Carnivora; family Otariidae; genus Callorhinus; species Callorhinus ursinus. The sequence goes on from NW_027397068.1 coordinate 3,734,363, forward strand.
TTTATCTTTGAGAACTTTTGAAGGGTAATTTTTTTAGGTTTTATTTATTTCTTTGAGAGAGAGAGAGAGAGAGAGAGAATGAGTGGGAGCGGTGAGGGGCAGAGGGAGAGGGAGAAGCAGACTCCCTGCTGAGCAGGGAGACTGACATGGGGCTCGATTCCAGGACCCTGAGATCATGACTTGAGCCAAAAACAGATGCTTAACTGACTGAGCTACACAGGTGCCCTGAAGGGTAACTTTTTTTTCCCTCAAACTTCCTTTTTTTAAATTTTATTGTGTTATGTTAATCACCATACATTACATCATTAGTTTTTGATGTAGTGTTCCATGATTCATTGTTTGCGTATAACACCCAGTGCTCCATTCAATATGTGCCCTCTTTAATACCCATCACCAGGCTAACCCATCCCCCCACCCCGCTCCCCTCTAGAACCCTGTTTGTTTCTCAGAGTCCATAGTCTCTCATGGTTCATCACCTCCTCTGATTCCCCCCCCTTCATTTTTCCCTTTCCACTATCTTCTTCTTTTTTTTTTAACATATAATGTATTATTTGTTTCATAGGTACAGGTCTGTGATTCAACAGTCTTACACAATTCACAGCGCTCACCATAGCACATACCCTCCCCAATGTCTATCACCCAGCCACCCCATCTCCCAGCCCCCACCACTCCAGCAACCCTCAGTTTGTTTCCTGAGATTGAGAATTCCTCATATCAATGAGATCATATGATACATGTCTTTCTCTCATTGACTTATTTCCCTCAGCATAATACCCTCCAGTTCCATCCACGTTGTTGCAAATGGCAAGAGTTCATTCCTTTTGATGGCTGCATATATACCACCTCTTCTTTATCCATTCATCTGTCGATGGACATCTTGGCTCTTTCCATATTTTGGCTATTGTGGACATTGCTGCTATAAACATTGGGGTGCATGTACCCCTTCGGATCCCTACATTTGTATCTTTGGGGTAAATATCCAGTAGTGCAGTTGCTGGGTTGTATGGCAGCTCTATTTTCAACTTTTTGAGGAACCTCCATGCTGTTTTCCAGAGTGGCTGCACCAGCTTGCATTCCCACCGACAGTATAGGACGGTTCCCCTTTCTCTGCATCCCTGCCAACAGCTGTCATTTCCTGACTTGTTAATTTTAGCCACTCTGACTGGTGTGAGGGGCTATCGCATTGAGGTTTTGATTTGGATTTCCCTGATGCCGAGCGATGTTGAGCACTTTTTCATGTGTCTGTTGGCCATTTGGATGTCTTCTTTGGAAAAATGTCCGTTCGTGTCTTCTGGCCATTTCTTGATTGGATCATTTGTTCTTTGGGTGTTGAGTTTGATGAGTTCTTTATAGATTTTGGATACTAGCCCTTTATCTGATCTGTCAAAGGGTAATTTTTAATTAAGCTGTTCAAAGTGCTTCTTTTTCTCTTCCTCTTGTGTTTCAATGCCCTTAGACAAACATTGTCTCATCAGTGGAAAATTTAACTGAGTAGGCTTACTGTGCATATGACATTATAGGAAATTAAGTACAGATACCTTGCTTTCTGATGGAGAAATGTTAAAATCAAGTATCCTTCTGAAAGTTTTGTTTTGCTCCTTTGATAATATTTTACAGTTTCCTTTTCATTAGTGCAAACTTTAAATTTGAGAAGCATTCACTAAGCACTTATGTACCAAGCATGGTAGTGGGCAACTTGGTGGAGACTCAGAGGAAAAAAAAAAATCCATCATTATGCCCTCAAGAAGCTTACCATCTGGTAGAAATAAGGCAAAGAAGAGCAAAGTGGACAAAGTCAGAGTATCATGGACAAAGATGAGAAGTTTACAAGGGAAGGAAGTCAATCAAGTTAACACTCACGTCTTGGCACAGGCATCTTTCTTATTCCTAGGCTGCCAGAGATAGTCAAAGGAAGATGTTAGTGGCAATGGCTTGTGTACTGTTCTCTTGATTTCATTCCCTGCCACCCACTCAGCTCCTGAGCAAACTGGGATAGATATAAATGCAGCAGAGTGGTCAAGCTGTTGAAGTAATTTGTGGACTAAAAAATAGTTATGTAAACTTTCAAGATCTTGGCCCATTATGTTGTCTATAACTTGAAGGTAGGAAAGGTGTTTTATTTATCTTCTTGTTTTGTTCTGACACATGATAGGTGTTTTTATATTATATGAGCAGTGAAAGAATGGATCTGATCCATGGTTACTGAATTTGATCTTGTTCTAAAATATTATTCATACTATAAATGTTACGTTTCCAGGAGAACCTTGTAACACCTGGGATTGAAAAGAGAAAAAATGAGAGAAAAAGGAAGAAAGAAAGAGATATGGGGGCTAGTAATTTAGAGGTTAAAAAAAAAAATCCTTGGAACTGAAAGATGCAAAATCAGAGATATCATCTCTTGATTTTTAAAATCTTCAGTCCTCATCTCAGTCTACCAAGCTTTCTGCATATTAAATGGGGACTGCTCTGAACAGTGACTCCTTTCACAAACCATATTATTTAAAGCTCTGCCAGGTGTTCTCTGACAGTTTCCAGCTGATACGAAGCGTAGTGTAATAGTCAGAGCCCGGGGGCCGCCACGTGTTCCATGGGTGAATAAAATACCACTAACATGTTTACAATTTATTGGGGGGGTTGGGAGCGGCAGAGAGAGGTGGTCAAAAATATTCTGTACCATACCATTTGATTGATTTAGCTCTCAAAAAAATTAAGATGGCTTCCAATGAAAGTCGAATCATCAATTTAATACAAATTTTCATGAAAAAGAAATGTCTTTTTTAAAGCTACTCGACATTTGTTTGCATTTATCCATAAAATTATGTAGGACCTTTTCCCTACACCACAGTCAAGGGGTCGATCTAAGTCTCCTTTGTGTTTAGAAGCTTATGGCAATTAGCAGTTCTGCATAGCCTCATGTCTTTCAGCTATTTTTACTAAAGTGTGTCTGTGATTTTGAACTCTGGCACTTTTAGGATGAAAAGCATAGTTTCAAGGTCTATAGAAAATACTAGAATTTCATCATCATTTTCTTTTGGCAAGACTCTTAGTTTGGTCCTGTGGCATCATCAACACAGTGCCTGGTTCCCACAGTAGTCAAACACCAGTTTGTTTTCCTAAAATCTAGGTTATTTAGTCTTAAGTAAGACCATCTGTGGGACATCAGCTGTCTAGTTCATATGGGGCTACATCAAGTCCAGTCCAGTTCCTAATTAATCTTTTCTCAATCGAAAAAAAACCTTCATAGGGCATGAACTCAGCCAGGACTCCCTTGGTACACATGTAAAATCCCTGGCACGGAGTGGGTGCTCAGGAAATGGCCGATCTACTAAGGAAATGAGGCCAAATGAGGGATTAGAATCCCAGTCCTTAGGATAAGTCCAGAATTAGTGTTCCTTTTGATGGAAAAAATTCATCTGAAAAATTTAATTGAGTACATTTTCTAGGCATTAACATGCTTTTATAAACAAATCCATCAGTAGGAACCTTCCAAATGAATCAAACCATTCTCATAAATAATCCTTGAAATTCATATGGGCTTAATAAATAGTGGAAAAATTCACTTTAAGTTTTGCCAAATTCCAAATATTGGCAAAAAAAGTCACACAACTTTTGATCAACACAAAACAATCTAGATATATAAACATATAACAAACTAAAAACATGATATAAATGTTTAATGACTGTATTTAGAAATTACCATAATTATTTATATGTAGTCTACTCATAGCTTTTGCTTTCATATCACAGTTTTCTGAGAAATATAGTTCATATATTTTGAATTTCTTTTTCTCTCATGTACAGTAGGCATAAAAATATTTGCTTGTGGTATGTCTCATTGCCTTGTACTTTTTAAAACTGTTTTCAGATGTCAATCTGTGTAATGTGATAACTTACCATAAGGATTTCATGAAATGTTTTTTGTTCTTTCAGAAGACCAATGCAGATTTGTAAAATAAATATTTGTTGAAAATACTACCCTCTGTGCAGGGGTAAATGGCTGAGGCAGGAGAGGGAGGGTGGGAGGGAGGGAGAGAGAGAGCGAGAGCGTGCGCCTTAATCAATATATTGCCTCTCCTGAATGTTGAAATTCAGCAAAAGAATATAACCCAGACTTGAAAGCATTTTCAATGTCAACCTGGTCCAACTATTATCTGCTGTAGAAATCTCACACCAATGTCTCTTGAAAGTAATTTTCCAGGCTTTATATGGATATTCCCAGAGACAAAAAACAGAGTGCTTTATCCTCTTTCAGACAACTATAATTTTATAAAGTTCTTTCTTATAGTGTGAGTCAAAAACTGCCTCTCTGAATCTTCTTGCCATTGGTCATTCTTCTTTTCTCTAAATCATGTAGAATAAGGCTTTTTTTTTTCTTATATAATAGTCCTTCAAATGACTTAATAAAACTATTATATTTTTAATGGACTTTCTTTTCTAAAGTTAAAATTTTTCTTTTTTCCTTCTTCCCTCCCTCCCTTCTTTCCCTCTTTCCTTCCATTTTTACCCTGTTTTCATTGTAGATATGAGGATGGGCATGAGCCTCCTCCCCCAAGGAATCATGCTGAGTGCTTTAGCCATTAGTTAAGTGGACTGCTGTGAAAGTCCCAAAACTGAGAAGTTAGGTCAGGCTTTGCAGAGGGGAGGACAAGTTAGAGAGTGAATGGTAGGAAACGTGGCTACATGGGAGGTGTGATGGGATTGGTGTTCTAAGCAGAGAAAACAACATACACATGGCCTTAGAGGAATCTTTCTTTCCTCAAAAGACTTCATTTATGTTGTCCTTCCCATCCTGGTGCTTTCTTTGTCCCTGTTCCAATCTGGCTACACTTTATGACTTTTGATGTGTAGATTAAAAAATAAAAATAAAAAGGGCTCCAGTGAGCACAGAAATAGTTGACCTCATTTCTACAGCTCATTTCTATCCCTATTGAGTGTAACAAAAACGTTGAACTAGGGTTGGATTTTAACAGGTTGGTTGTTAGGAAGTGAGTTAAGACATTGGACATTAGGGAGCGAGAAAATGTAGTGAAGGGCAAGCAGTAGAAGAAGACACTGAAAAGAAAGGGAGGGGGATAATGGTCATTAAAAGGATGAAAAGTGTGGAAGAACATCATGAATAAGGGGCCTATTTTATGGGTGAACTTAAATGGTGTGATAATCATGGCTTTGAGTTTTCAACTACATAGAAAGGTAGAAATTCTCTGGCATTGTTTTGAGTTTTGTTACTTAAAAGTTATTCTGAACTACTGCATCTATGTAAAGAAAAACAGAATGCATTTTCCCTATGATTTTCTCATATTAAAAGTCATTCACATTGGTACATTGCACATCTTCATGGCCTATGTCTTATCTTTTTCCTCAATCCTCTGTGATTGCCTTACTTAATCTATTTTTCTAGAATACCTTCATGTGACTATTCAATGGAATCTCTACTTAAAGAAAAAAAAAACAACAATGACCAATCAACCCATTTTTTTCTTTGACAATTTTTTTTTATGTTTATAAAACCCTAAATTGTTATACTCTTGTGAGGCAAGATTCAGAGCAAAAATATGTTTTCCTGTTACACAAAAATTTACACAAAATTTTTCCTCCTCTCTTTTGGGATATCTTTCTTAAAATGTTAAAGTGTTTCCTCTAGTGGTAAAAGCACATGAATAGGAACACATTGTATCTTCTTGGTTATTGAGCATGGCTCTAATGTCCCCCAGTTTTGAATGGGTGATGTAGTTTTTGGAAATCTGGTCATGGTCCCATCTAATTCCAATGCCCATGATGCCTACAGTCTCCTCTCCAGATACCCAATCCCACCCTTTCTTCATGGTCCAGCCTTCTGGATCTTTTGTAAAAACTTTATCCTTCACTTGCACAGTTCCCTGTCTTACTTCCCTTGTTCTGATGATACCTATCCAGGTTTTGTTTGTCTGTTTTTACATTTGATTAGGTTCTGTCATATTTAGGGTTTCTGCTTGCATACCACCATGTTTGTGTGACTTAGTAAAAGACACCTCTTCCCAGAAACCAAATTGCAAATAGGCCCCACCCATGGACAGGCAAATCAGAGAAGGGGCTCTTTGTCCTGGGGAAAAATTTCAACCCTGACTTGTACTTTGGCCAGTACTCACATCCACAACTGCACGACTATGTACAACAACCCTCCTAAAATCTAGCACTGATATAACTAGTAATGGGTGTTCAGGCAATACTTGCATTTATTTCAACCTTTGCATTAGCAAGACACTTTTTAATCATAAGGAGAAAAATGCCATTAAGATCTTTCTTTTCCCCCCCTAAAAGTGCAAGAACATCCTGCCAGGATACTATCTCTATTTCTGGCCAAGTAAAAGCAGGAAAATGTAGGAGAGAGGAGGCAACAACTGAGTAATTTAGTGAGCAAGGCTGTCACTGAACTTATGGTCACAATAGAACCAAATGGTTAGACTATGTTTTTGGCCCAAGTAGGTTATGGAGTAAGAATTTAATTTTTTCAAAAGCTGTTCTCATGCTTGCACAAGCTTGTTTTTACACATCTCATTTAATTTCATATTTTTTTTGGCTGCGATGTCAAAGTTGTAACATTTCACACGATGGTGTGGTGCCAAGAGGCAATTCTACACATTGGTCATGTGGTGTGTGCTGTTTGGAGCAGCCGTATGATCCTGTCACAGACACTGGAGAAAGACTACATTCTTTGACTGGATTTCCTAAGCTCCTGGAATTTAAATTCTTAGCCAGTAGCCAGGGGCAAGTCATCCATGCTTATTATGTTACTTTTTAATATCTAGAGTTTTGCAAACACTGCCTCATTTTTTAAGTTGGGTCAGTTCTCTAAATTATGCCTTATGCAGTTTAGGATCCACAAAATGCATCGCAGGAAATCAGGTGCTGTTGCTATGCCTCTTACCATCTGTCGGGTAGTTATTTTTAGTTCCCTCCTTCATTAATCACCATGACTGTGAAGGCAAAGAGACTGCAAGTGTTGCCCGATTGTGTTTATGGTACCGACGACTTCTGAATCAGCTTTTCCTTTCCTCACTGGGGACATCATACTGGGTTATGCCTGGAAACCTATTTTAGTGGAGGAATTATTTAATAGATTGATGTTAGATGGACTAGTCTATCATGACTCTGGGGAATAGACTGATAAGTTTGAGTATAGCTCAACGGAATAAGTTAACTTACTTGGCTTCCCTTCTTTCATTTGCCATTTCTGGAAACATGGCAATTCTCCAGCAATTGCTCTCCTTTTGGTAAAAATCAAGTAGTAAAATAGTATTAGAAAATATATGATGTATAGTAACTGTTTTGAATAGATAAAAATTACATGGGTATGTCCTGAGGAGAGAACAAATTATACCCAGAGTTCAAAAGAATAAACTATTTTATTAACCCTTCATGAGACTCAAAACACTTTTTTTGGTCTTTTTGTGATGTTATGGCCTATTTATGGACACTTAACATTGAATAAAGATGCTTGGGATTAGGAAGGAAATTTGTCAATTTGTATGATCAGATCCATGGTGATCAAATCTTCGCAAGAATATAAGTTATGGTCCCATCTAACTTCAATGCCCACAATTACACAACTATAGACAACAACCTTGCTCATAAGATCTAGCACTTGTGTAACTAGTAGTAGGCAATCGAACAATAGTTGCATTTATTTCAGTCTTTGACTTGGCAAGATTTCTTTTTCACCATAAAGAGAAAAATGCCAATAACCACACTCCCCCTGCACCACAAAGTATAAGATCATCCTGAATTCTAATGTAATTACCTGGTACTCAAAGAATATCCTTTGTATAATTTTAATCCTTTCAATCTTATTGAGATTTGTTTTATGACATATATTCCATCCTGGAGAATGTTTTCTATGTTCTTAAAAAGCATACATTCTGCTATGCTTGGGGGGAGTGTGATATAAGCATCAATTATGTCAAGATGTTTGGATAATATCATTCAAGTCTTTTATTCCTGCCAAATTCTTTGTCATCATGTTCCTGGAAACATAAGTGTTGAAGTTTCAAATTATATCTAATATTTCCATTTCTCCTTTCAGGTTCTCTCAATTCTTGCCTAATGTGCTTTGAAACTGTCTTATTAGTTGCATTCACATTCAGAATTTTCATATCTTCTTAATAAATTGATCTCTTTGTCATTATAAAAATTCATCTTTATCTATAAACCTACTTTGTCTGATATTATTATAACCATACCAGCTTATACCTGATGAACATTTGTATGGTATATCTTTTCCCATCCTTTTACTTTTATATCTGGGGTGTTTTTGTTGTAGATAGCATATAGTTTGCATTTTGCTTTTTTATTCAGTCTCAAAAACTTTTGCCTTTTATTATTTATTGATTTATTTACTAGAGGTGGGGAGGGACAGGGGGAGAGAAAGAGAAAGAATCTGAGAGATCCTGAGATCATGACCTGAGCTGAAATCAAGAGTCAGAAGATTAACGGACAGAGATACCCAGGCACCCCAACATTTGCCTTTTAATTAGAATGTTTAGACCATTTATATATTTATTCTCTTTAGTACTATTTTTAAAATGAAAACTTAGTAAGTTGATTTTTTTTTTTGGTGTACAGCTCTATAAATTTTAACACATTTACAGTATGTATAGCCAACATCAAAATCAGGATACAGACAGTTCCTTCAAACTCCCTGAAGCCCTCAAGCAATTCCTTTTTAATCATAGCCTCTTTTCACCCCTAAATTCTGACAATTACTGATCAGTGCTTTGTTACTATAGATTTGTATTTTTGAGCATTTTATACAAATAAATCATACAGTATGTTAAATTTGAAACTTTCCCGATATTGATCAAAGTGGTTGGGTGTATCAATAGTTCAGTGTTTTTATTGCTCAGTAGTAATCAGGGGAATTTTGTTGATTTACCATACTTTGTTTATCCATTTACCCTTTGAAGGACATTTGTTTGCAGGTTTTGGTGATTATGAATAGAGTTGCTATAAACCTTCGTGTACAGGCTTTGGTGTGAATATAAGTTTTTATTACTCCAGGGTAAAATATGTAGGACTGGGATGACTTGTACGTATATACTGAAATTTTTAGAAATGTCCAAACTCATTTCCAGAATGACTATCATTTTGCATCTTCTCGACTCAGGGTTTGCATCAGTTTTTTAGTGTGAAGGATTTGAAGGTTAAGTCTCTTCCTCCCTCTCTCTCCACTCATATCTGCATAGACACATGTTAAATACTTAATAAGTTAAATATTTGTTAATAAGTTAAATAATAATACTGTCTACGGTTGCACATTTTTTACATGTCAGACACAATACTAGGCACAGAGTCTCACTTAACATATAGGAGAATAAAAAGTCCTGGTCTAATTCTACTCATTGAGAGTCCATGACTATGGTAGATATATGTGAAAAGAAACATGAAGAAATTTTTATTGATTTTTATTTCTCCCTACTTTATTCTATCTATATTGAGACTATGAGTCCAGTTATAATATTCATCATAGGACCTGGTATTTAAGTCTTTCTTAATCCTCACAACAACATTTGGAGCATATTATTAACCCCATTTTATAGAGGAGGAAATTGGGCATCAGAGCAGTTGAAGGATGCATTCAAGTACTTGTTGTTAGATAAATGACAGAACTTACATCTGTCTTATTCTAATTCTTTTGTATATATTCCCCCTTTATATTGTATAGTTACATCCCTACTCAATCTTTTTCTTCCATACAAAATGTGTGGTATTTGGGGCATATTTATACTGAAACATAATTTTCTATTTATCTGAAACTCAACTGGATGGTCTCTATTTTATCTGGCAACCATACTCATTTTATTTATTTATTCTATTTTTATATAGATAATTTTCTTGAAAGGCTATCTACTTAAGTCTTACTTTCAGTTTTTAAGTGCCATGGAGTGAAAATCACACAAGTCTGAGATGTTTTAACAGTTTCCATTCACATTACTTTGGAGGATCAATGATTTCCAAATTAGAGCAAATTATCACATGTCCTAATCAATTACTAAGTGATTCAAAATATCTTTATCTTTGATTTTTTCCCCTTCAACATAGATATGAATCTTATATGAAAATTTTTCCTGTCTTTGCAGGAGATTGAGCAATAGAATATTTTGAAGAGGAATATTATACTAAGACTTTTTCATGACTTACTCCAAAGAAGAACATTGCCAAATTGACTTCATTTATATAATCTCAATTATTCATTTATGTATATGATGAAGTTATAATGGAATTAAACTATAATTGGTGAGAACTTCCTATGTAGCATCTGGAAATATTGATCAAGAGCATATTGTGGATGACTTATTTTCACTTGGAAACAAAAATAGACTTAAATTTATACAAAGTAACTTAAAAAAAGGAAATATTGAATGGGTTCTAGCAATTCATTGCAGTCTAAAAAAAATAGTGATAGCAGCATCAGTGATATTGCTACAGAAGTAAAATAGTTCTGTCTGATACAAATGATTCTACAAATTAAATTTCATTTGTAAATATGGTAGTATTTCATATTGTAAAAGTATAGAAAAGTTCATATTTTAAAAGTATAAGTAGTAGATACCCCACAGAAGAAGAGATATTCCCATACATAAATCTTATTTAACTTTAAACTGCATTCAATAAAAAAAAAATGACCCCACACAAAAATCATGGAAAAAAAAACAAAACAACCCAACAAAATTTTAAGAGATAAACAATTAACAGAACTAGACACAGAGATGATCTAGATGTGTGAACTCAGGGAATTTAAAATAACCGAATAATATGTAACATAATGTAATAAAAAAGGTGAAGAGAATTTATAGAGATAGATAATTTAAGCAGAGAAATGGAAACTATAAGAAGAGACAAATAGAAATGATAGAAATTTTTAAAAAGAGGATATCAGAGAGGAACAATTCTACTGGCAGATTTATTAGGAAACTCAGTATAGCAGAAGAGAAAAAAAATCAGTGAACTTGAAGATAGTCCAACAGAAATTACTGAAATGGAAACACAAAGAGAAAGCACATTAAAAAAGGAAACAATACAGAGCAGTTACAGGGTGTAGGGCAATATCAAACTATTTATGATAGTGTAGTCCAAGAAAAGGAAGAGAGATATGATGGGGCAGAAGAAATATGTAAAGAGATCATAGCTGAAAATTTCTCCCCTGGTAATAAAAGGCATTAAGCCACACATACAAAGATCTCAGAGAACCCCAAGCACGAGGGATAAAAAATAAGTTTGTACACATTCTATTCAGACTGTTATTCATTATTAGAAAATATAAAGACACATAGAAAGAGAGAAAGATCTGAAAGGTAGAGAATGGGTATGATAGTCTCATCTTGTGAAATAATCATACATACTCTTTTAAGTTGAAGAAACAAGAAATCAATTTATTTTATTACTTACATGTTATAAGAATGAGAGCCAGAGAGGAACTAAAATATCATAACATCAGAATTATATTAAAAGGTGTGGTCCTACAGAGATTGAATCCTCATCAATCACAACAGGAAGTCCTTAGATAAGTGAATCTGTCTTTAGATGTCTAAATTTAATAAGTAGAGAAGTAGCACTAGAAGTAACTTTTACATATATTAAGTAACCACTGGAGGAAACAGTTAAATAACTGAGATTAGTTTTGTTAAAATATAATTTTCAAAAAGGTAAAAAAGCGACTCTCATTCAACTATACAATGAAGGTGTGTCAAATATTTTATTCAACTCATTAATTAAAGAGGAAACTAGTAAGATGCTATGACCAGTTTATAGAACATTTGAGATATTAAATATTGTTAGGCAATTTAAGAAAGAAATGTTAGGGTAAGATTGCTGAGTAAGATACAAAAATTGCTTAATGTCCTATAGACAATAAATTGTATCCTTTAGGATTATGTTTTATACTGAACCAAAATTGATTACATTCTCTATTAGACAAAATTATACAGGTTAACATGTAACTTCACTAAGTCTTAGGCTTTTATCATTAGCCTAAAGAGTTGCTTTTGGGGAATTAGTCTAGATATAGGAAAGAGTACTTTAAAAATGTTATTTTAGCCATTTGCATTTAATGCCTTGATAAAAACAAAAATAAAAAATAAAAAAATATTTGTCTAACAATATCAGCTAACATTTATTTGATGCTCGGTATGAGCTAATAAGCAAAATATTTGCAAAATATTTTATATGTATTTCCTGGTTTAATTTTACCACAATCTTATGAGATAGATAATATTATTTTCTTCATGTTACATATGAGAAAAAAGAGTTATGGGGAAGTTAAGAAACTAGGTCAAAGTTACACATACACCAAGTGTCATTTGGCTAGTCTGTAATTTTAACTGTGTTGGAAGGTGATAAAATTCAGAGAACGAGGAGAAGGGGGATGTTTCAAAATGGGAATAGAACACATTAGGATATGAGAATTGTTCTGGAATTTGAATAATTCATTAGGAAAATAAACAAAACTCCTTTCTGATTTGGTATTTGTGTTTAGGAGCAGCCAGGAACAAGAACTGAAGCAGACAACATTTAAAAGCTTCAGTACTCAAACAGTACAACAGAGACTTTTCATTTGAATATCCTTATTTTTCTCTTGCACAATTTTAGCCTTGTAAGCTCATTTCAGCAGATTAGCTCTTTGAAAGTTAACAATAGTACATAATTATTAGCATCTTTAGTGAATGCCTTTGCTTATTTAACTGTAGTTTTCTCTGCAAGATTACTCAGCCTACCAAACTATTTTGCTGTTCAGAATTCATTTTTCAATTACAATTTATGTGATTGACTTTTGAATATGGAATATGTACTTGTTGCCAAATAGTTTTGTTTTGTTTTTTACTATAATGGCTAGTGTCTTAATGTAGGTATGCTTGAGAATATTTTGTGTGTTTTAAAATGAGCTAATATTTTTTTTTAGTTTTGCTACTCAGAACACTATGCTGATAAATGAGTCCATGATATTTTAGTGCCTTTGTGTTTCTTCAGATTTAATGTTACTATGTTCTACTTAATGGCTATTGCCTAGAGAACCAAGTCTTATTACTGCTGCATACAGAAAAGGGAACATTAATGCTGAAAGAGGAGGAAAATAGACCTAGGTCAGTGTGTGTGTGAGAGAGAGAGAGCGAGAGATAGAGACTATCTATCACCTACTAGTTTTAGCTGAAACCCACCCCACACAACCCCAGAGGACTCTGCTTTCCGCTTGCTTCTTTAGCAGCTTATTTCTTTCTTTCTTTTTTTTTTTTAAATTTTATTTATTTATTTGAGATAGAGAATGAGAGAGAGAGCACGAGAGGGAAGAGGGTCAGAGGGAGAAACAGACTCCCTGCGGAGTAGGGAGCCCGATGCGGGACTCGATCCCGGGACTCCAGGATCATGACCTGAGCCGAAGGCAGTCGCTTAACCAACTGAGCCACCCAGGCGCCCTAGCAGCTTATTTCTTTCTCTCCTATCTCACAGGACAGTGTCAGGGGTGGTGTCTTTCTGCTTCCTTTCACTGCTGTAAATCATAACTTTGGCACTTGTCCACCTGCTCTTTTGGGACTAGAACATTTTCTCTCCCTCCTCCTTGTTGGTGTCACCCCCTCTCCTCCTGTCATTCACCCTCACTCAGTGCAGACTATTGCCCCTGGACCTGCACCTCCTCCATGATACCTCTATTCTTTTTGCTTCTTTAATATCCCTGGGGATAAAAATTCTAACACCCCAAATTATTTATTACTTGGCCTTTCATTGACAATAATCATTTTCTCCAATATGTCTTATGCTTTTTTTTGTTCCTCAATTTTTCCATTGTTACCATTTATTTTGTGTTTTATAGGTATTTTGTATTATATATCTTTAATTTGTCACATTTTTTACTATATTTTTTGTTATTCTCTTCCTGTTTTTTTTCTGGAGATTCCAGTTAGCATCTTAATTTATAATATCTAGTTCAGATTAATATCAAATTAATTTCAACAGCATATAATAGTTTTGTTTCTATATAACTTGTCCAACTTTTAGGTTGTTATTGTTACAAATTATGTCTTTATACATTGTGTGATTTATACATTGTGCAATTGTATACATCAACTTCAATTTAAAATTGTTGCTTTATACAGTTCTCTTTTTAAATTAGATTAAAAAAACTGAGTTAAGACAAAAGATAAATTTTAACTGTATTTTATCTTTACCTATGTAGTTACATTTTCTAGCATTCTTTATTTCTTCATGTGGAATTGAGTTATTGTTTTGGTGTCCTTTCATTTCAGCCTGATAATGCTAGTAATGACTTCTCTCAGTTTTTGTTTACCTGGGAATGTCTTAACTACTCTTTCATTATTGAAGGATAGGTTTGCTGGATATAGAATCCATGTTTGACAGGTTTTTTTTTTTCTTTATACTTTTACATATGTAATCCCATTGTCTTTTGGCCTCAATGATTCCTGATGAGAAATCAGTTGTTACTCTTATTGGGCATCCCTTATATGTGATAAATTATTTTCTTGCTGTTTTCAAGATAGTCTTGGGATTTTCAACAGTTTAATTACAATGTGCTTGGTGTGAATCTCTTGAGTTTTTCCTACTTGGAATTTTTTGAACTTCTTGGATATGTAGAAAAATGTTTTTCATCAAGTTTTGGAAGTTTTTGGCCATTATTTCTTCCAAAGTATTTCTTCTGCCTCTTTCTCTTTCTCCTCTCCTTCTAGGATTCCAGTGATATATATATATGGTTGCCCTGGATGGCATCCCACCAGTCTTCTAGGCTCTGTTCATTTCTTTTTATTCTTTTTACTTTTTGTTTCTCAGACTGGATAATCTCAAATCTCAACTGATTTATTTTAAAGTTTATTAATGCTTTCATCTGTTGGCTCAAATCTGGTATTAAGTTCCTCTAGTGAATTTTTAAATTTCAGTTATTACATTCTCAGCCCCTTAATTTTTATTTAGTTCTTTTTTATAATTTTTGTATTTAAATTGATGTTCTCTATTTGGTAAGACACTATTCTCATACTCTCTTTAGTTCTTTAGACATGGTTTTCTGCAGCATACTCAACATAATTAGAATAGCTGATTGAAAGTCTTTGTGTAATATCTGGGTTCCCCAGGCACTTTCTACTGATGAGTGTGTGTGTGTGTGTGTGTGTGTGTGTGTGTGTGTGCATGCCATACTTTCTTATTTCTTTGCATGCCTTGTAATTTTTTGTTGAAAACCAGACATTTTGAATATTATAATATGGCAACTGTGGAAATCAGATTCTCAACTCTCCCCAGATTTATTGTTGCTGCTTGTTATAGTTGTTGTTTGGTGACTTTTGTAAACTAATTTTGTAAATTCTATTTTCTTTGTTGCATGTGACCCTGGAAGTCTCTTCTGAAGTCTGTGTTCTGTTAGCTAGTTGTTTTACAGAGAGTTCCTTAAATGGCTATAGCCAAAAGCGAATAAACAGCAAAAAATCTCCCTGCCTTTGCAGTTTGACTCTGTGTTGGGAAATCCTTTTCACCTTCAATGTTTAACCAGACTGTTTCAGCTCTGCCTTAGCCTTTATTTCCTACTTCTACAAAGCCTCGAGGTCAGCAGGAAGTGAGATCTTAAGACCTTATGAGATCTTTTCTGAGCATACCCACAGGTCAGAGCATGTGTATGGACTTTTGTATTCCCAAGAGTATGTTGGAGCTTTTCAAAGCCCCTATGTACATTTCATTCCCCAGCCTTTCCCTTCAAGCTCCCTGGCCAGTCCATGATGGTCCTTGACAGTCCCAATTGTCACCTATTGTTTGAGCAGTAGTGTTCAATATATGGGCCTTCAAATGTATTTTGGAATGTCCCCAGGAAGCAACTTTAACACTGGGTCAGCTTCAAATTAGGCAAAGTAAATCAAATTTTTTTTAGCTGGTTCTCCAGGGAGCCACCAGAAAGGTTTAAGCAAATAATTATAATTCTCTGTGAATGAGATCCATTCTTCTCCCTCTAGTATGGGGAATGCAAACTGTTATTTGCATGGCTACCACTGAACAGAGGAGAGGGGAATGAGAATGGGGCAAGTTAAAATGCCACAAATTTCACTATTTTTACTGAAAACCAGCTGTTTTCCTTGAATAAATGCTATTCATGTTGCTACGGGTCCCAGTGTTCCAAATAAATTGATTCTGACAGTGTTTGCCCTTTTTTTATGGAGTAGTAGAATTTGGAACTTCTTATTCTGCCCTTTTCACTGTCATCACTCTGCATGCCAGATTTTGATGTTACCACTAACTGCCCCATCTCTGAAAATTATGCTATTGGGAGAGAAGCAAGCCAAATTACTGGAAACTCAACATTCCAATGAACAATTGAGGAACTCACAAATTTGCCAACTTGTTCAAAATATTTTTCAAGAAATCATTTTATTGAAGATGATAATAAGTTATCTCAAGAATATATTTGATTCACTCTTTATTATCTTTTCATTAATATGTACATTATGAATATATTCATGGATGTTTACTTTTTAATATTTTCAATGACAATGTAACAAAAATATAATCCATATGGGAACTTTTTAGTTTACATTAATTTCTTTTTAATCTCTTTTAAAGTCATTTTTGGTTTCACTTATTTCAAAATTTGGAGGATTCACTGAACGTTTTCAGGCTGACCAATTTGCCAAATTTACAAATTCATAATCACCAAAATTTGTTTTAACTATTTCAAAAGTTTTACAGATATTTAGCTCAGAGTGGTTTTGACAGCTTTTTAATGTTTTAGCAAAACCTTAATCGGTAAGGTTTCATTATGTATTCAAAACATCTTTTTTTAATTATGTTATGTTAATCACCATACATTACATCATTAGTTTTTGATGTAGTGTTCCATGATTCATTGTTTGTGTATAACCCCATATCCATGTCCTAGATCTCTCTGTTTCTGCACCTACAGGAATATGCAGCATACACAGGGATTCTTTGGTGCAGTATTTTGAAAGAAATAAGATAAAAGGAGTAGAAGTCATGGGGTAAGTTGAATAGAGCAAACAGAGAAGACACTCCAAGGAGATACATGTTAATGGAGGCTTAGAAGATATGAGGAAGAGGTGGTCATACAAAGCATTTGGGGAACTACCTTCTAGTGAGAAGGAATAGCATATTGTATTTTCAAAGACCTAAAGCAGGAAAGATCCTGGTGTTTTTTGTAAGCTGAGAAGACCAGTGATTGCTACATAATGCTTTGCATATGCAAATACTAGATATGTCTAATTGCATGCAACCATACATGCAATTACTGTTGATCCTTGTTATTTAAGGATCCTGTATTTGTTAATTTTCCTACTCACTGAAATTTATTTGTTATGTCAAGTAATACTGATGGCACTTCCATGGTCATTCATAGACATGCACAGTGGTGAAAAATTGAGTTGCCTAAGGTGTACATTTCCAGCCGAGGTCAAACTAAGTGACACCCTTCCTTTTTATTTCATCTCTCCTATGGTAAATAAGTGTCCTCTTTGTGATCTATTTAGTGTTACATTTGAGGAGCTTTTTTTTTTTTGCATTTTTATGCGTTTTGTTGAAAGATTTTGCTCTTGAAAATGATTCCCCAAGTATAGATTTGAAGTACTGTCTAGTGTTCCTAAGTACAAGAAGCTGTGATATGTCTTATGAGAAAATATGTGTGTTAGATAACTTTCACTCAGGCATGAGTTATAGTGCTATTGACCATGAATTCAATTTTAATGAATCAATACATTGTAAATGAGGTGTCTTTAAACAGAAACACACATAAAACAAGGTTATGCACTGATCAATTGATCAAAATGTGACCAGAGGCTTATAGGAACCTAATCCTCTATTTCCCCTCAGAGCAATGATTTAGTTTTTGCTAATTTGGTGTTCCTGACGACTTTATAGAGTATGGCTACGGTAGATGAGAAGATTCAATTGCACTATATCACATGTTGACACTTACATGACTACTCAGAAGGATAGGAGCTTTATTTGTCTATCTGTTCCCAGTCTCTAATATTGTACCTGCCCCAAAGGTTGTGTTTGATAAGTATTTACTTCAGTGCACAAAACAATGGGGACCATCGCTGCATATCATATTCAATCATTTGTACTGTATTTGCTTTATACACTGCTAATCCAAATCAGTTTTTAATCCTAGAACATACTTCAGCAACAATACTTCAACCCTACCATATGGAAGCTTTATTCCCTCATTGAAAAATGAGAGCATTTATGGATTTTTAAAATCAAGGTTATCACTAAAGTTTTGATGTCTGCTGCATAATCCAACATGGCTTTTGATTGTTATAAAAGTACGTTCTCTAAATAAAAGCAATAGGTTTGAAACTTTACACCGGTTACATGTTGATGTGAGTAGAGTGGAAGGGCACTTCTGAAACTGGTAGCATGAGGGAATAAATCATAATCCTGATGTCTTCTTAGCCAATATTTCCTCTCAATGTTTATGAATCACTCAAAAGATTATGTATACCTCAGAGTGTTTTGCTGAATTGTTAGCAGGAAAGATTTACATACGTTTTAAACTGATGATAAGTTGAAGCTAATTAAATTGATTCAACTGAAGTGACCCACTAGTGATTTTGTTTTTGTGGCTTTTATTTTACATTTGTGAAAATCTGCCATTGATCATATATCACGAACTGAATTATCATTAACTAAGTATATATCTTTCACATTCTTATTTTCATCTGTGTCTCAGAGTTTTATGTAGAACTTCCTTTTTCACGCCTGGAATCACAGATAGATGAACTTGTTGGGCTCAGAATAGTGAGGAGGGCAACAATTTCCCTCAACTATTTTATCACAAGGAAATTGTAAGACAATTTCTTTATGTTTCGGGAGTCTCTAATTTTCTTTTCAAGAAAGTGACTTTGCCAGTCTAATCCAAATTTACAAGGAAAAGTAAGGTCTTATTTTAACATTATCTTGTCACAAGTGATTTACCAATTTGGTCATATTTGAAGTGAAACAATTTGTAATGCTGGTCTCTAAAGTCTGAAGAAAATTTAGTATAAGAAAATCTTTGACTTCTTTTGAAAAGAGTAAATTCTTTTTCTACAAAATGCCTGAGAGAGGCCACTATATATTAATTGGCCTTTCCCTGAGTTTCATGCAAATATTGACAAAACAGCATTCACATTGAGAGTAACTATAATATAAATATTAAGGTTGAACCATGTGAATTGCTAATATTTGAACATTTTTGATATACAAAATGGCAATTTCATATGATTCAACTTAATATGATACTACTTTCTAAACAATCAAATATTATTACTTTTCATCTATTTTGGGTATTGACAACAAATGTTTGAAGACATCAGTGAAATACCTAGAAGAGACTGTCTATTAATTTGTGGCTATTTAAAATATTGATTATTACTGAAATAACCACAACTGCTAGCAAAGAGCTTAAGGTACTTCTTTCCTCAACATTTTGAGTGTTTACGATATGGCAGGCATTGTATTAAGTAACTTATAAACATGCTATAATTTCATTCTCACAGTAATTTGTGAGACTGGTGTTATTATTTTTCAGGTAAGAAAACTAAGTCTTATTTAATCCAAGTAACTTTCCCAAAGCCACAGGGGAAACAGATAGTATCTTACTCCTTTTGCTTCAGATCTCACCTTGGGAAATCTTCCCTAACCTCCCTCATTAGGGGAAGGGCCTCCCCAGATATCCTGTGCTCCCATGGCATCATGCATCTCTACTTGTTTGAGCATCTGTTTGATCAGATCCAGGAGGGTATGGTCTATGAACATATCTACAACACTAACATGATACTGGGCATGTAATAAATAAGCTCTTCATAATTATTTGTGAAATGAGTGAGAAACTGGGGAAGCCACTGTCTGATATCACAAAGTCTGTTTTGGTATTGGTGCTCTTTACCACAATGCTAGATCATGCCTCTGTTTGAGAAGGACAATAAATGAAATTGTTAAGTCTTATATGTATATGAATTATAGGCTTTATTTAGTTTTAATAATTGCTTCTGGGCTATCTCATGCATATTAAGAGAAAGCAGACTAAAATTCACTTTCTCAAGTTATAGTCAAATGGGAAATTCACTATTCAATATTCAAAAGTTCTAAGAAGCTAAACTAGTCATCTTTAAGATAATCTGCTACTTTAATTATCCCTATCATATTTCTATCTGAGAAAATTGTGTTTTCACTATGCATGTTGTAAAAACTACATTGTAGAGATACCTGGCTAAAAGTGTAGTAGGAGACTAAATTTGTAATGGAAACTCCTCAATAGAAGGTGCAGGAATTATTTCACAATTTTTTTCTAATTAAAGTCCTTTGTAAGCTTGAACTTTGAAATATGATGAAATTGCAGTCAGGCAGATTTCAAATTCAGCTACTTTAGGAATTATTGACTCTATTCCACTTTTTTAAAATATGAGCTTATTACATACTTTTAAGAGTATTTTTCAATAACTTGATTCCATTGACTCATTTTTATGTATTTATAAATCAAAGTAGTTATAATCAACATATTACCATATGTCTTATGTGTAAATGTATTTCTAAGTGTTATGAGATAACTATTTTATGTTTTTATATCCTACTGCTTTGTATTGGAAAATTTCATGTTCAAAATATGTTGTTTTATGCACAGTAAGAAGTAAAACTACTTTTGTTCACTGTTAAAACTTCCTCTGGAAAAGCAGTAAAGAAACATATTTTCAGAAACTTTCAAGGCATATATTCATGGTTTAGGTTCAACAAATGGAAAATGATTTGTAAATGATAATGTTACTTAATACCTTGCAGACGGAATCTTCAAACTTATAGAAATAAACCATCTGATTTAATACCCACAGTTTTTTAGTTGCCAAAAAGAAAGACAAGCTAAGCTAAAAATGTATAATTTTATATCTTTATTGTAATTACTTTACCTTTACAAGTCTCTGTCTTCTAGTGTTTCTTGTTTCATTAATATTCTAATAATTAGCTCCTATGCAGAATTCAAGTCTCTAGAAACATCATTTTCTGGAATTCCACTGAGAATCTAAACATTAACAAACAAGACCCCTGGTAGCCATGTTAGAGGCTCTAAATTCCATACACCCCAAATCTGTGTACTTTGTACAGGGGATATTTCAGGTCTGCACTCAGACCTAATTGATGTACATTTTAGCTTCAAGTTTAACAACTCAGTTATTTACTTTCTAAGACAACAAAAAATTAGAAATAATCTTGGAACTGAAAATAAGAATCAGACATACTGAAAGCTGTGATGGTGGATCTGAGAAATAGTATAGGGAAATGCAAATCAAAGCACAAGCCAGAGATAATCCTCTCACAAACCAGACCAAACAATAGCAACAACAGCAAAAGAAACAATACCAACAAAAAGAACCACAGAAATGTAATTTAAGATAATTTAGTTCAGGGGAAAACTTCTGTCCTTTAATCAGTTTCTGCAAGTATCACACTATAATAACTGATGTTTATAATTATGATACAAGATGTTAAACATGATTTAAATCAAGTTAAAAACCAATTCATATATTCCAACTGTTTTGCCAATTTATTTTTAGAATAATACACCAGGAACTCTGGAATTCTTAATCAGCCAAAACCTATTTTATGAGAACTTCCTATAATCATGAAGTCACCTTACAGTGCTCATTAATGTGATACATGAAGGGGGCAAAAATAGAAAAGGAATCATTATGTTTTGAGTGTTTACTCTGGGCCAGTACTCCGCTGGACTTAAATATATTACTTAATAAAAATATTTTCTTCCCAATTTGTCCAGGAAATTTGAAAAAGAAAATTAGAAGGTAAACTGGAGACACATATCATGAAATATATTCTCAAAGGGTCTTGAAGAGTGAGGCATTCCAGCAACTCTCACCAGGGAGGAACAGTGAGCTGATTAGGTAAAACTGACTAGAATGTCACATCTGAGCACCACAGCAAGCACGTGTTGGGTCTAGCCTTGGGTAATATGCCAGGAAAGGCTCAATCTGTGAAAGAAGGAAGGGGTCTTCAATGAAGCAGAAATGTGCATTATACAGTTTGTTAACTAGACTGTCACTAAGTGCCCAACTAACTTACAGTCTCAAGTAAAAGGGAACCTTCCAATGTAGTTCTGTTGAACATTAAATGTAATGATAAGAAGTGTAAAGTCTTCCCCCATAACTATATATATATTTTTTATTGAGAGTGTCCCAAGATGGAGAGGAAAAGGGACTAGCAATCATAACTACTTTTGTTTGGCCCTTTCTGTATATCAAGCACCATGCTAAGCACTTTAAATTCATGACTTGATTTTACCCATAAAGTAAGGGGTAAAATTTTAATCTCCATTTAACAAATAAAGAAACCAAAGAATAGAGAGTTTACACAGTTTTTCCAAAGTCATAGAGTCAGATGGAGTAGAGTGGGCAGTCTGACTCTAGAGCCCATGCTCTTAAGAGCATCCTAAGTTTATTTGACCAGGGACATTTTGTTCACATAACAGTCACTAACATTTCTAAGAGTAAGGGTGTGTGGTAAGACATTTAAGAACCATTGGGCTAGACTGTGAACAAGTCCAGACGGAGAAACTGCCCTGCTCATCTTTGTGTTTCTAGTGTCTTAAGTAGTAGTTATCACAAAGTGGTTAATTAAAATCTAACCAGAATCTGGCCACTAGACATAGGTCTTTTCAACATGTCTTGACATTGAACTGTACGTGCTGTTGAAGGAGAAAAGGTACAAAATTTTTTTAAATGAAGAAGAAATTAAAACATTTCAAAATGGTACAAAAGTTAATAAAAACATGTCCAAGATTTCCACTGGTCACACCTAAGGCATGATATTTTTAGCGTTTTGAAACATGATTTATAAAAAGCCAAGGATAACAAGATTGATAAAATATATTGGCCTGTGGTACCAGTGTTCCAGTAGCTACTATCATGTCACTGTAAGGCTAGGCTGGGCCTATACAGCAGTGTAAAGGTTTCCTTGAAACTCCAATGGCTTCAGATCATAAAGATTTATTTCTTGCTCTCACTTGTGACCATTGTGGGCAGTCAAGGCTCTGCCTCACGTAGCCCCACAGGAATCAAATCTGATAGAGGTTCTACCATCCTTTAGTTGCCTCATCTGGAACATACAACCTCCGGTCACTACCACAGAGAAGAAGACAGGTTGGATACTCACACACAGGCTTCTCACTGTCTCAGTTTGGAAGTGATGGGCATCAGTGTCACCTTCACCTTCATTTTATTGGCTAGAAAGTCATACACGTCCATATAATTGCAGGAGGACTGGGAAATGTGAGAATAATTGGTGGGCATTTTTCATTAGTTAGTGTAACACCTTCTGCTACAAGCATGTGCCCATGTGTTGATAAAATTTTCACTCATCTAAAACATAAATTGAGGTCATTTGCCTGGTCATAATTTAGAACCATATCCAAATGTTGTTACAGAATATGAAGTAATAGTTTTCCAGAGCCAAATACAACCAGAGAGTAGATAAGGAATATGTGCCTATCCCAAATTAAGACAGTCAGTCCTCCAGCATTTGAGCAGGAAATAGTCATCCATTTATCAACAAATGGAATTTTGAAAATACTCTTTAGTAAGACGTTGTTCAGTTATTCCTGGGTCCATGTCTATCTAATTATGCAGCAATATCTGACGGAGACACCAAATGTTTTGCTGCTGTCTCACAGATATGAAACAGTTATAAATAGTAATTTCAAATTAGATGTTATTTAAATTTTTCTAAATTGTTATGTAAGTTTTCGACCTGAGAACCAAAATCTATTAGGCGGATCACAGATGTCAAAATTTTGAGAAACAGTTCTAGAAACAGTGTGGTTAAGCTCCAGAGCGTCCTCAAAGCACTTTAATTATATGTGAGATTTTTGTGTGAATGAGCATGCTTTCTGGGAAGAGTCATTAATTTCTGAGAGAATTAAAGAACATCACTGACTTTAATCAATATTTATATATTAAATGAATAAAATGAATACACACAGGTATTATTTAATTAAGAATTGTATAAAATGTGAATTATTCAAGATTAAACAATATTTTGGAGCTATTCAGGCTGCAAAGGACCCACATAGTGTCTTAGTACAGCAGTGTACCTGTACAGGAGGGTTTTCTCAGGGAGTTCTGTAATCTGAAACAAAGAAGAGAAGCAGGACCCCACTGGATTTGAGTACTATGTGAAGAAAGGAAGCAGGAAAAATTGACAGGGAGCAAAATGGTTAAGATATTTAAAAGTTTAAAACATTGCAACGTCTCCACGTGTATTATTTGTATCCAGAATATAAGGAGAAAGTACTAAAAAGACATTCGAGACCCTGAGCACCAAATCAATGAGAAAGTAAGAAGCCTGCTCTTCTTCCACTTACATTTAGCACGGAGCAGGTCTGGAAAGCATTTCTTTGGCAATATTTTAAAGAAACGATCAGAAGGCACTTAGTGATGAATGAATAGTTTTTAAAGACTTCAGGCAACCTTGGATAAAGGAATTAGCTGGAGCTAGGGGGTAGAACACAGCTTTCCCGAAGAATCAAGCACCTGGGCTTAAACTTTGCAGCTCGAATTCAAGGCCTCTTTGGCCCCTTTCGCGCCGGTTGTCACAGGCTGAAGAAAAACGTCTGGGCATTCAGGCACCCTGTTATGACTCCACATGAATCTGGGTCTAAGATTCAGGTTATATATTAGTAAGAACAATAGTAATTTCAGAAGAACAGCCAACACGTCAGTCATATTTACATTAAAAGAACCTTATTTATTCTATTTGTAGTGCATGGGCATGTCATCCAGGTGGGTACTGGATGTAGTTTAGATTGATCAGTACAGGAGTATCAAAACACTTTGAAGATGAACTTTCAATTACTAGCAGTGTTAGTCAGCTGTGTTTCTCCCTATATCCTTTTCTGTTGTTTCCCTCGGTAAGGTTACTTAAGAACGATCTTGATAAATATTCAACTTGAAAATTCATTCAATATTCATTCAATATTCAGTGGGAAGTGTTTTAAATGCCATGGGAAAGGTGTATAGGGTTTTTGGAGAACATGGGGAAGGAAGTGAACTCAGAAAAAAGGAGAGAACATAACAGATTTTATAAAAGAAAGCTATCGGGAGGGTTTTGGAAAATAAGGAAGAGCTGGAAGGTGAAGATAAATAATGGAAGCAAGGGCATTACAAATGGAATGGCAAAGCGTGAGAGAACATCATGTGTCCAACGAATGGTAGAAATTTCAGTGGATATGTGTGCAGTGCCTACAGGGTGGAGACACTGGAATGAAAACAGAGTTTCATCTACCAGTTTCAGGTGGCAGAGCCAGATCATAAAGTCAGTGTGCCCTGAAGGGCATGAGATAATCATATTCAAGCGCTAGAACTATTCCATTGGGCTAGATGGAAAGGGTGGAAGGGAGGAGAGAAGAAAGGGGGCAAGAGGAAGGCTAAGGAGACTTTCCAGTGGTCCGAGGTTGGAGCTGACATAATCCTGAGCAGTGAGGATGGAAAAGAGAGGAGGGGTTTAGAGAGCTAAGTGGGGAAGTAGGCAGGACTTCATGATCAATGTGAAGTGGATGATGAGAGAGAGGAAAGAAAATAGAATGACTTCCAGCTTTCTGTCTTAGGTGATTGGGTTTCATTAGCTAAGAAAGAGAATATAATCTGGCAAATAACATGTTTTAGAAGCATCTTACAAAATTTTCTTTCATTATGAATACACTATAGCACATGCCAGACTGTAAATTATACCCAACATATTCTGTAACATGGAAATACTGTTAAGCTTTTTCTGGGTAAAAATAGGAAATCTATAACTAAACATCCACGAACAAATTGTTTCAGTATGGGAATCTTGACAGACCCATCCTCTCGACAGCCTCTGGTATAACAATGTGCTGCTGTGTATTTTGTAAGAGGAACAAAGACCTCTGTTTGGTTAAGAAATTTACAGAAAAAAATTTTTAATTAAAAAGCATCCTTTCAGCTCTTGCCAATTGTGGGGTAGAGTGCAAAGTTTTTTTCTGCCTCTCCTATTGCTTAGAATTTTTCTAGCTATTCTCTTGTGTGTACGAATCAATAGGAATCACCACTGGTGAATATATTTAGTCCTGTTAAGGTCACACATTTTTTAAGACAATTTCAGTTTGACCTTCTTATTAATTCATTTGTTTTTTCATCATTAGAGGTGGGATAACTAAGTTTGCTGTTTCGGCCCTCAAGAGATTTTGGGGTGGTCCTTAAATAAAGGGATATTATGATAACGTTATCTCCATTTTAAGTTGTTAGCAAGAGAGTGATTCAAAGCCTGGCAGTGTTGTGGTGGTGACTGTAATGATCTGGCAGGCAGATGCTTCCTTTGCTGAGGATCTGGCTATGAGTTGATATATCCCTTGGGTCTTCCTCCTTGCTATACTTGGCATTTTCCAGGACTCTTCTTGCATGCTTGCTTCTGGTTCTGCTGTAATTTCAAGAATTCGGCACTTCAAGTTAAAAAAAAGTTAGTGTTGTGAGGTGGGATCAGGCAATTAACACTAAACACCTAATTTTGTATTCTAACTCTGATCATGAACCACTGGAATATAAGATTTGGGGAAAAAAATCTACAGATGTTTGTCTTGATTCTAGCTACCTTATTTTAGAGAGCATCTGCTTTTCTTTAATGTTTTTGCAGATATAAAAAACAAGCTATTCAAATTAATAACATTCATTATTTAAAATTAGCAGTAGTCTAACATGGCATATATATGCTTTATTTTTTCAAATAATTCACAAGTCAGATGAGGAACTAAGGTGATAAATGACTGAGATTTCAGGATTTCTTTTCCATTGATATAATTTCATCTGTAGAATTTTCTTATTAAAATAAACAATGGAATTATACAGCCATTGTTATGTCTTTCCATTTAAATTTCCTAGGTGTGTAGGACTACAGTTAAATTAAACAATAAGTTTTTTGTTGTCCTTTAATCTTCTTTACATAAGCTTGATTATGACTAATCTGTGCAATTGTAAATTGTTCAAATGTAATGTATTTTGGAATTTTTCAGAGAAGTTCCAGAAGTTCAAGATAAAGTAATGAAAAGATTAAATCTGATCAGATCACACAGCGCCTTTAAAAAATATATATATATTCATTAACATTTTTACACCCTTATCTCTTAGTCTTTATTCTACCCATTGTAAACTCCATTGGCTCTTGTTTTTGATTTGTTGTTAACTTACATTGAAATTCCCTTTTTGGAACTAAGGGAGGTGAGATCTCCATAGTGTCTATTGAGGACTACTGAGGACTGTGGGATTGAGGCATACCAAGTTAGTGTTTGCTGATGGAGATATGTCCCTCCCCTGGCCATAGTTAGCCTAAAAGGTTTTTGAAGTAGGAGTCAGGAGACGAGTTCTACTCTTAGAACTGTAATTTATGTTTTATGTCACTGAGAAAATCACTTCAGCTCTCATAGATCAGCTAATAGTTAGATCTCATCACCAACATCCATGACTGATTCTAGTGGCTATGTGCATTTCCATACTGTGAAGTGAGGTTGTTGAACCTCTCCCTCTTCAGGCTGTTCATGATGCTTTCATACCTGATGCGTCTCCCTGCTTAGGAGGGAGGCACAGCCCACTTGATGGTCATAGGTCCTTGATGGTCAATATTCCTCCTGGAGTGGTCTTGGCAAGGCATAATGATGTCTTTTTTTCTTCTTTCCCTCTCTTTTTACCTTTATTTCTATAGCTTGGGAACCTAGCAGTCTCCTTCGCCCAGCCTCCGACACCAGGATGTACCATGAGTTTCCAGCTTCTAGCAAAATCTAATAAATGTCTTGTTTCTAGCCCTTTGGGGGCACTTCAATATGCATCCTTTAGTAATAAATCAATGATGGCTAGTGCCTTGGTGCTCTACTCGTTCTGGGCAATGTATTTATATTTTGAGTTTTAGGAAATAATAAACCCAAGGGAATGTCAAGAGAAGTTCTAGATGTTTGTCCCTGACAGGTGGGTATTAATGAGTATACATAACCCCAGGAAAAAAGAATATCCACTAAAAATAATTTAGATGGAGAAACACTACAGGAGCCTTAGGGAATCTTCCCATTTACCTGACTTCATTCTTAAGTTCCATGCCTGATTGAATCTATGAACACCATTAGGCTGTAACTGGAAGTTTTGTCATTAGAGTACCTATGAGAGTAGAAGGCAGTCAATTCGAATTGCTTTCTTTGGTTCACACATAATTTGAAGTTTTAAAATACCAGTTTAAAACATTGTGATTTCTAAAACCCCTCTGAGTATGCTCTCGGGCTTTACTCGCTGATAAACTTAAAATTAATTTTTAATTTCTTTGTTTTTGTATTAGTGTGTTAATTCCAACTTTCAGACCTTAAGCTCCCAGAGGCTCCCTCTTAGGTCCTCCACAGTCATGAATGTCCCTGTTGGAGAAGTAAAGTGCTGCGGGCTGTAAGCCATGCACACATGCCTGGAATTGGGGGCTGGATAAGATTGTACTAGCCTATGGCTATAGGCATGAACAAACTAAAAATAAGATTTGAGTTCCTTATAAGAGACAGAGATAGGAGAGACACCTGGGTGGCTCAGTCGGTTAAGCATCTGCCTTCGGCTCAGGTCATGATCTCAGGGTCCTGGGATCGAGTCATGCATTGGGCTCCTTGCTCTGTGGAGAGCCTGCTTCTCCTGCCGCTCCATCTGCTTATGCTTTCTTTGTCTCTCTCTCTCTCTCTGACAAATAAAGAAAATCTTTTTTTAAAAAAGAGAGAGACAGAGGTAGAAGTTTTGCATTAGAAAATCTGTTCAAAACACTAATTCTGAAACAAGAATTGGATCCATAGTGGAGGTTGACCATCAAGGTAAATGAGAAAAAATGAAGGAGATGAAATATCAGCCATGGAATACGAAAGGAAGAGAAATTTGAGGAGCATTTACAGTGGAATCTCTAGGAAGGAGATGACTGGTAAAGGCACTGAGCATGGTCAGAGACTTTCAAGTTCAGCAGATACTTATATTATCTTTAGTTTGATTTTCCCCATTAAATACAACTCATGTATTACTAAAGAAATGGAAAATGCAGAAAGTGGAAGGAAATTTAAAAATATGATATGAGAGTAAAGGAAATGGGTGTGAGCCTCCAAATGGGAATGTTTGCATAGACATGCAAGTTCAGATCTCTGAGCCCAGCCACTGTGCTTCTGGTGCAGTTGGGAGTTTCTCTAAATGGCGGAAGTCAAGAAAGGAAAAGTACAGGGTTGGAGAAACTGTGGATATGAGAATGGGCAACCGCTCTTGTGTACCCTTGTGTGTGAGCTTGTTATTTTAAAACATACTGTTTGGGAATTGAGAACAAGTAGAACTGTCCATTATAGCAGGAGGACTCATTGTCTACAACACTGAGGTTTTCAAAATTTTGAAGAAACAACCTGAGTTAATATGACAGACTGTCTCTTTCTATAAAGAATACAACATGCCCTCTTGCAGTTGTTTTTGGACTGAGGTCCATGGAAGCTAGAAGGTTTCCTTCAGTGTACCATGTGCTTTTTGAGAGAGGGGTGTAGACCAGATGCCACTTCTGTCAGTTTTAGGTACAGTTTATACTGGGCTTCTTTTAATTTCCTACACAGAGCTTTAGTTCTTCTCTAAAACTCCACCCTGGTCTTCCTCCAGCCACAGGACTCTGTTGACCCATTCATTTTTTATTCCCACGAAGTCCCAAATTACTCTTCTTCCATGAGCATGGCTCTAGTTTCCAGTGTCCTCAACCTCACCTTTCACACAGACAATTATAGATATTCAGAAAGAGACGTTATTTGTGAATGTGAAATATTTAAAACAAAAACGTAGCAAAGAGAACAAGAAGACTAGACACTTAGGCTAGGAGTGTTTAAGTGCCATGATATTGTCTCTCTCTTCTTCTCTCTCTCTCTCCCTCTCTCTGTCTATCATCTATCTATCTATCTGTATCTATCTACAAATACATATACAATTTATTTCTGTGGGTCTGGTCACCACTTCTAAGGACAAGTGGGACATCTCAGATATACCATTGTTGTGTCCAATGCACTGAAGACCTCCCTTAAGCCACACCTTCTGTCCTCCGGTCATCCATTCATTTAACACCTCTGCTAGGTTGTAGAATGCAGTGACACACACATCAGATACATAGTCACTCCCTGTCCTCACAGGATCTGGTAGGAGTGGATAATAAGATTTTATGAAATCACCATACAAATATAAAATTCAAGCCATGCTGAATGATATGAGGAAAAAATACAGTGAGCTATGATGTTTGTGTTGATGTTGCAAAAGCAATTCCTCCACACATGACACCTAAGGCGAGAAGTGAATCAGCCCCACTTAACTTGGCTGGATTTGATATTTTGAATCATCAAAAAAAAAAGCTACAGTAAATAATAAGTGAAGATTAATTCACTTGTGATCCTTGTATCTCTAGTTGCTTTCCTAACAACTTTATAACTTTCTTTCGGTTTCTATAAAAATCACTCTCTGCAAAAATAGGTGGAATTTTTATTACTAATCATCTGGTATTTACCTGGGATACATATATTCTCAATTTACTTGCCTTGGGGAAATCTCACACATCACCTAAAAAATATCATCTGGCACATAAATGAAGACCTTTTATGTTCAAAACCAGGAGACTGAATGTTCAGTCATAACCTCATAATCATGATAGGTACACAGTGTATTTGGTACATAGTGAAAGGAGTCATTGAACATTTCACTTTTGATAAATGTGTTTCTCAGTTCCTATGGTCTGGTCACGCTTGTGGTAGGACAACCCCGTAATGTGAGCCAAACCATGCCCTCAAATTACATACTGACATTCTCTAAAATTCAACTGTAGCTATTTATATGTTGCCTGATCACTATTACTATAGCTAAATATCTTTTTAGTTAATGGAGTTTTTTATAAGGTTGAGTTTGTCTGCAAGAACTATTTTATATATAATATAGTATTTAATATATCATTATATATTATATGAAAAAATTTGTATGAAAAACACAAATATTCAAGATAGCACATTTTGGATTATTAATTTTTATTACTTTCTTTAACTGGCTGATATCTAGTATATAGCTACTAGCTTTTATTAGTTATGTAGTAGCTAAGTTTTATAGACAGAAAGAAAACAAGAAGGGGTAATTTAAAAGATAAAGAACACACTCAAGTTCATTTTTATTTTATTTTATTTTTTTAAAGATTTTATTTATTTATTTGACAGAGAGAGACATCGCAAGAGAGGGAACACAAGCAGGGGAACTGGTAGAGGGAGAAGCAGGCTTCCCGTGGAGCAGGGAGCCTGATGTGGGACTTGATCCCAGGACCCTGGAATCGTGACCTGAGCCAAAGGCAGATGCTTAACGACTGAGTCACCCAGGCACACCTCAAGTTCATTTTTAGAGGGAGGCAAAGTATGGCATTTTCCTGGGCAGCTTTTCTTTGTGCTTTTGTCAATTAATTCCATCTGTATTCCTATATGAGAGCATATATTTTTACTCCCTTGTTATTAGAAAACACCCATGTTTGGAATCTAATACCAATTTTAGTTTTATTGCCACTTTTGGTTTTAACCTTGGCTCTCTCTCTAACTATGCTCTTAGAAGAATCCTATTCTCTCTGAATTTCAAACGTTTCATCTAAAAATGAGAATAATAATGTCTTCATTGTATACTTCAACTGGTTACTCTAAAGAGCAAATAAAATGACCTTTGTAATCTATGAAATCCAATGCAAATATATTATTTAAATAATCTCCTTTCTTCAATTTCCAATGGAAAAGCTGTCCTATGGTAGAAAACTACTTACAATAAGATGTTCTTAAGATCAGTCATTCTCAACTTTAGGCTGAGTTTAGAAAGTACAAACCAAGGGTGGGAAGAGATTGAGGAAATGTTCTCAACACGAACAATGCTAGAATAAGTTGCTCTAATAAATCTCCCCAAATTTATTAGGATACTCTTTCATGTCATGAATAAAAGTTTTCCTTCTTTGCAGAATTGGTTCTAATTTTGATTTCTGGGCACAACTCTCCATACTTTCTTGTTATTTCCTAAATGACAACATTTTATTCTGTTACATATTGTCTTCCTAGATTTCCCTGCACTATCCTAAGACCTCTTTGTATCTTATTTTAGTCAGTTAGTAAAAATGAGTGGTCTTCTTGATTCTAGGTCATTTTTGAAATTGATAAGCATATCAACTATATTTTTATTGCATTTTCTTTTCTTTTTTTTTAAGATTTTTAAAATTTATTTGACAAAGAGAGAGAGAGAGACAGTGCAGCAGAGGGAGAGGGAGAAGCAGACTTCCCCGCTGAGCAGGGAGCCCGACGTGGGACTTGATCCCGGGACCGCGGGACCATGACCTAAGCAGAAGGCAGACACTTAACTGACTGAACCACCCAGGTGCCTTTATTGCATTTTCATAGGAGATTACATGCATGCGGGTATATGCTAGGCTCTGTGCTAGGTCTTGGGGAGAATGCAAAGATAAATCAAAATCATGGCACTTGACCACTATTTAGATTTCTTATAATCTACTGGCAAGAGAGAGATAATACATTGTAGTAGTTCAGAGAAAATAGTGATTTTATATGAAACAAGGCCAAAGTTACCCAATTGGCATGGAAGCCAACAAACTCAAGGCTTTAAAGAAAGCCCTCTAAATGTAAATGATATCAGGAAGTTGTACTAAAAATTTTGCTACTACTTTCTTTTACTTGTTTTTGATTAAATTTCTGTTTTATTCTAAGAAAGGTATTTGTATTCCTTAAAAATTAAGATGTTGATATTTTCCAAATATAAGAGTTGGCAAGGGCTGAGCTGCCTAAGAAGTCTCAGGGAGGCTGTTTTGTAAGCTTAAAGATGAGCACCAGGTGTTATATGAAACTGACAAATTATTGAACACTACATCTGAAACTAATGATGTACGATAAGTTGGCTAATTGAATGTAAATTAAAAAATGGAAAAAAAAGAATAAAGTGAATAAATGAGAGAAATCAAAGAAGATTGGGAATTTCTATGAGAAGAAGAAGAAGGAACCTGTAAGAACACAGGGACATTACTGAAGGTAAAAGAAAGGGTGGAATAAATACAAGATTCTTGGTTCTATGTTGAATTCATATTCATACTCAGCCATTGTGCTAAAAACTTTATGTATACCTTGTTAATTCTCATGAAAGTTGTGATAGAAGAACTCCTTATAATTATTTATGGATAAGGAACAAGGCACAGGGAAGTTAAATATCTTGCCTCAAATCCCACAGCTGTTTAGTGATGGAGATGAGCTGCTGACTCAGCATCTAACTCCCAGGAGTTAACATTTTCCCTAGAACTGCTCTGCTGGTGTTTACCTTTTCTGACATTTTTGAAGAGATTGCCTTAGAACAAAGCCAAGAGAGAAGGTGAGGGAGGGAATGAAAAAGTGAGAAATACAAACCGGAAGTGGAAATTGGGAACAGACGTCCCTGATTGTACTAGGTTAAGCTGTGTCTGAAGACTGACCTCTTTTGGAGTTTTGATTTCCTTTGTGGTTGTTCTTAGAATGACCTTAGAAGCTATAACTGAAGGTTAAGACACATGACAGAATCTAAACTTTTAAGAGTCATAGATCTAGCTAATAAGAATAACATAAATTAATGCAAGATTTCTTCAAATTAAGTGTCTTGAAGCCCCATGCAATAGCGTTACTATCTTTGTAGAGGTCCATCTAGGTTCACTTTCAGAAGGCCCAGCTCACATTATGGTCTATCATGCTTCCTGGAGTTGCGCATGTGTAATGTGGCATCCAGTCTTAAAGCTACAATAAACGACACACAAATATCTCTAGAGAGCTCAAGAATACAAAATCAACAGATCGTGTAAGGAATTTAGTTGTATGGGTGTGCATACACACACACACACACACATATATATAGCTACATATATATGCAGTATATGCACACATATACATTATACTATAATGTATCACACACACACAATTGTCCACTCAGAGAAATAGTAGTTTCTCTGAAAAACTTAAATTTCCTGGGATAATGTAGAATTAGGAAATAATAAGATTTAACCGACGATGTAGACGCTGTGGACTTCTAAGCAAACCCCATGATATGTTAATCATAAAAATAAGTTTAGCTTAGTTTTTAGAGTCATGACAAAAATAACCCTGGATATCCACAATTCCAGATTTCACACCCAAGTCGAAACCATAGTTTTCAAGCCAAATGGTCTTCAAATCATTTCTGCCTCACCAGATGACAAGATGGTTGCCTTTTGCGGGTAAGTGTCTTTAACTCTAAGAAGAATTAAAATTCTAGCTTTGAGAATTGAGTATAGAGTGATGAAGCAAAACAAACCTACAGTATTACATTTTTTTTCATAGTGAAATATAACTTGTGCAGATTTCAGCATTTTAAGCTTTTTCAAAACTTATATGGGAGATTTTATCCTATTAGAGTAACAAATGAGTAACTGAGGAACACATTGCCTAATTTGCTTATATGATTTTTCATTGAAATCTTACAGCATTTTAAAATTATATTAGAATGTGTAGGAAATCTCAAGGCTTATATTTATAAGTATAGGTTTATGAGTATTGCTGAAGTGCACAAGTATCCTTCTTTAATCAGCAGAAATCAAATATATTCCATTTGTAACTACAGCTTAAAAATATTTAAGGGAATGTACATAATTATCTTATAAAACCTCTATTATAAATTATTCTTAAAATAGGCTCAATTGGTGAATAGAATAATAAGATTTATAAATTGAACTGAAAATTAAGGAATAAATCTTTTGAATTGGTAACTTTAAAAATGGACTATTAATATACTATGGTTCCCAGTAAATAATTGTTTCAATCCAAAATTCTACCCCCTAGGGCATCCAAAAAACTCAACTTGACTATATAGCTATGCTTAAAGTCAAAACCAGCCTTGGACTTTTTAGTTATATAAACCAATATGTTTTCTTTTTCTTTTTTTAAAGTTGGTTATCTAAGACTAAGAACTGAAAGTATTTTGACTAATATGCTCAGATTTTAGGGGATTTCGGAGTGTGGAGGCAAAAGAAATCCTTGGGTGCTTGAGAATGTTTGGGAAAATAGGATTTTAGAGTAATTTTGTGTTTATTTGGATAAATTCCACACTGAGACCAAGCAATATTAGGAGTCTGCTTTTTGAGAGTTGTAGAGAAAATTTGGAAAATCCTAAAGCATATAAAATAATTCAGCCATGATTCCACCACTCAGAAGTAAACAGCATTAATATTTTGGTATCATTTCTTGCAGGCTTTCACTCTTTGTATGTATGTATATTTGTGTTTATATAAAATACATAACAACAGCCTGGCTGGCTCAGTTGATTGGGCATCTGACTCTTGATTTTGGCTCAGGTCATGATCTAGGGGTTTTGGGATTGAACCCTGATGGGCTCTGCAGTCAGTGTGGAGTCTGCTTGTCCATCTCACTCCTCTTCTGCCCCTTCCCCCCACTCATACACACATTCTCTCTCAAACAAACTAATAAATAAATAAAATCTTTAAAAATACCATATCAGTATATCTGTTCTATCTCTTTATGTATGTACGGTATATATTATATGGATACATACAGTTTTGTATTCTTTTCTTTCAGTGAACTTAATGCTATAAAATATTTTTAAATCTATGTATCAAAACTCTTTTTTGGGGAGTGAGCCTACCCTGGTTTTAATAATAAAATTTAATTCCTACCTATTCCACATAATGCAGATAAAGTGATCTAGATTCTCTCCAGGCTGAAGAGTGTAGATTCAACCATTTATTTATATCCTATGGAGTATAACTGCCTAGAATTTTAGGTTCCAAAGGATACTGGTCCTGGAATCCAGGCAGCTGTGAAAATGATCCCCTTGATTTGTGAAACAGGCCATGTGTTAGAGTTGATAAAGGAGACACTGGTAAGGCATCTTGAATCCTTGACTCAGTTACTACCACCACCTACCCCCCTTTATGCCACCCACAACTAAGATGCTCAGTGTAAGTTGAATTTCTGATAAACAATAGATTTTTTTAGTATAAGTATGTCCCATGCAATATTTGACCCATAGTCAAAAAATTAGTTATTTTTGTGACATTCAAGTTTATTAAGTGTCCTCTATTTTTTTTTTTCTATTTTTCTTTGCTCCATCTCCACACTCCACCACAACTCCACTAACTTCATCAGGCTGAAGCAGAGATGGGTCTTGGAATTCTGGTTAACATGTTCCTCTCTAGTCCATTTCCAAGACTTCCTTGTGGGTTGTCAATAATAGTTTAAAAGCCTGTGGTTAAAGTGAAAGGCAAGGAGCTCCTGACCTAAAGTGGTTGTAGGAGGATTAGAAAAGAAGAAACAGCAAAGAAGTGTTTTGGATGTGGCATTGAAAGTATAGGTTCAAGGGTGACTCAAGATTTTCACTCTAGGCATATAAGGAAATGTCTATGCCATTAAGAGTGACAGGAAAACTAGGAGTCAGGATCGGTTTAAAATGCCATCAGAATATCAGGTTGGACATGATTAGCAGATAGCTTATGCAACACTGATTCCACTTCCAAGCTTTTGCCTTGTAACAAATTATTGAGGATTGGATTGGAACCACTTCAGAAAAGAATCTTTTTTTTTTTTTTAACACTTGGAAGAACAAAGACCACAGAAGTTGGTTTGATGTATTCTTTCCTGCTTATCCTCCACTCGTCACTGTCTCCTACACAACTGAAATAAGCAGGGGTTTTAAAGATTTATTTATTTATTTGAGAGAGGTGGGGAGGAGCAAAGGGAGAGGGAGAGAGAAAATCTCAAAGCAGACTCCATGCTGAGCAGACGTAGGGCTCAATTCCACGACCTGGAGGTCACGACCTGAGCCAAAACCAAGAGTCAAACACCCAACTGACTGCACCACCCGGGCGCCACTAAACAGGGGTTTTAAATAGGAGTGTTTCTAGAATGTATCTGAATTCTGACAACCAGGATCTTTATTTCAAAAAACATTAAAAATACTCCTTTGAGCTCAATAAGGAATGTACCCACTATTAAGACAAAATGAGATATTATAAGATTAGGTCCCAGCTGGTCTTGTGTGGCTGTAATCAGTTTCATTTAGTAGATTTACGTAACCAGAAGAGCAACTACTGTGACTCATGGAAAGAATAGTGTTCCATACAACTGTCTATTCCTCACCTCTTTTCCCTCCCAAACAAAACTTGGCAATTAAATAAAATGTTAATGTCTAATATAGCTAAGGATTAGGGAGAAGGAATAATTTCATTTTTATATATAATCTTTCTGGAGGGCATTTTGGAAAAATTAATTGAGTATATTAAAATTCTTATGCCTCGGGGCACTTGGGTGACTCAGTCGGTTAAGCGTCTGCCTTGGGCTCAGGTCATGATCCCGGGGTCCTGGGATCGAGCCCCGCATCGGGCTCCCCGCTCGGCGGGAAGCCTGCTTTTCCCTCTCCCACTCCCCCTGCTTGTGTTCCCTCTCTTGCTGTGTCTCCCTCTGTCAAATAAATAAATAAAATCTTTAAAAATAAATAAAAAAATAAAAGTACTTATGCCTATAACCTAGAAATTCCCAATTAAAAAATTAAATTAAGAACATAATCGGAACATATACAAAGATGTTTATATAAATGTGTTTACAGAATCAGTATTTAGGATAAATATTAGAAATATTTTCAGTGTTCATTAACATCAGATTAATTAAACAAATTATATTTTTTCATATAATATAATTTTAGCTAGCCATTAAGATACAGAAGAGTAAATGAGTCAGGAAAATGTTCATAATGAATTCCTATACTAAATTAAAAAATTATAAAATATTATGCCCACTGTATTCTACAATTTTCTTAAAAATAATACATGCATATTTTCCTTCCTTTAATGATGCCTCCAAAGCTGAGGAGTGGGAGGGATCATTAAAGGAAGGAAAATATTGAAAACAGGGGCCAAGATAATGCCCCGAGAATGTTGAGATAAGCACCACAGTGGGCAAGAAATTAGTGAAAGAGACTGAGAAAGTGTGGTCAGAACAGGTCAGAGGAAAATGACAATAGTCATTAAATGAAAGATGTTTTATGAAGGGGCTGGTAACAAATACTTTTCAGTTCTTCATAATTTTAGAAAGACTACCAAAGGGCTTATGAAATATCTCATAAAAGATCAAGTAAGATGATGAATAGGTAAGATAATTAACAATGTTTTGGGAAAGGACATTTTAAGTAGAGTGGTAGAGATATACACTGAATAATAAGCAAGCTAGAAAAGATTGAGTATCTATAAAACCAAAGAACCAAGTGATATTTAAATCTCTCTCCTACACTGTTATTTTATAATAGGGAAAACCTCAGAATTTAAGATATTGAAAGATATTTATTAAAATATAAAAGTTAAATTTAAAAAGTAAATGCTAAATATTCATAGAAAAACTGGAAGGATATGAAATAAAATGTTAATAGTATTATCTGTGTGGCAAGATTATAAGTGATTC
Organism: Callorhinus ursinus; assembly: GCF_003265705.2. Classification (NCBI taxonomy): domain Eukaryota; kingdom Metazoa; phylum Chordata; class Mammalia; order Carnivora; family Otariidae; genus Callorhinus; species Callorhinus ursinus. Next base: position 3,772,893 of record NW_027397068.1, read on the forward strand.
TTATTTTCTTCCACCTACTTATATTTTCCAGTTTACTACAAGTACTATGTATTATCTTTAAAAATTAAAAAAAAACTGTGCTATTTAACAAACAACTATTTAAATAAAATTATAGATTAGTACTGCATGACTTTAACTCTTAACTTTGGTGGTGGAAAGAAAATCCTACTAAAACCATTTGCTTATTGACTTAAAAAACTGAAAGTAGACTAGCAGGAAAGAATTCGGTTCTTCAAACCCGGGAGCCCACCTAAAATTCTTGCATTTGGAAAGGTGATCTAAGTTTGAGTTCATATAATTTTGCCAAAAGATGACCTCTGGCTTGTAGAACAATATTTTAAAAGTTTCTCTGAGATGCTGGAAAGATTCTTTTCGGACATAAAAATTGCTCTTTGGATAACATTTGATAACTTACATGTAAAGGAACTAGATATGTACTTCTGCCTTTAAAGCAGACTGCTTTGCAAAATAGCTTTTAGGGTATATTCTGACCGTGTGAAAAAGAACTTTAAAAAGTGAAGCTAACCTAAGATGAAAGTCACTGTAACTTGTAACTTGATGCAAAGTATCTAAAGCAAAATTCACTATTTTTACATGATTGACATAAACCAAGTAGATTCCCCATGAATCTGTTCAGTCCCAAATCAAATGAAAATGCTTTTAAACCAAGCTATAATGATGCTTAAAATAGAAAGTTTCTTGAGGTTTTGGGGAACCACAACCTTCCAGCCACCCAAAAAGCATTCTACAAGTAGGAATAGGAGTCTATTTTGGGTGAGATATTTTGAGTCCAATTTTCAGCAACAATGCTGAAGTTATTCTTTTGGGCATTTTTGGGGTGGTGCTAGGAAGAACTAATATTGTGTGTGGTCTGTGTTCCTGTAGTAATGACAAACGAATAAAAAGATCTCAGAAGGCAGGATAATGCACCCAAATCTCCTTTGTGACAGTGTTCTCTGAGCAATGAAATCTTCAAGGGATGTCACAACAGAATTACTTGGACTTATTTTGTTAGTTTTAGTGGGTATCAATGTGCTATCATGCCCTGAAGTTTGTTAGGAAGTACGAGTTATTCATTTTACACAACTGCTCGTCATGTGGTTTGGAGACTTTCTCAAGATTGCAGCATAGGGAGATCCTGAACGTACACCCTCCCATAGACATTCCAAATCTACAGATCATATAGATAATTTACCTCTGAAAAAGATTTGAAAACTAGATAAACTGCTTCTCCACAACAAAGGATAAAAAGACCACAGTGAGATGGAGTAGGAGAGGCAGAAATACAGTTTCACCAAAAGCCCCAGCCCCAGCATAGTCACACACAATAAGGAGGGATCTCACCCACTCCCTCTGCCCCTCCACCTACTCATGTGCTCTCTCTCTCTCAAATAAATAAATAAATCTTTAAAAAATATCTAGAGACAAATGAAAAATGAAACACAACATACAAAAATCTCTGGGGATACAGCAAAAGTGGTTCTGTGCTGGCCTACCTCAAGAAACAAGGGAACTCTCAAATAGACAATTTAACTTTACACCTAAAAGAACTAGAAAAAGAAGAACAGATGAAGCCAAAGTTAGTAGAAGATAGGAAATAATAAAGACCAGAGTGGGAATAAATGGAATGGAGACTAAAGAGACAATAGAAATGATCAATGAAACTAAGGACTAGTTCATTGAAAAGATAAACAAAATTGGTTAACCATTAGCTAGACTCATTAAGGAAAAAAGAGAGAAGGCTGAAATATTAAATTAGAAATGACAGAGAAGTTACAACTGACATCACAGAAACATCAAGGATCATAAGAGACTACTATGAACAATTGTACACCAACAAGTTAGAAAACCTAAAATAAGTATATAAATTCCTAGAAACTTACAATCTTCAAGACTGAACTATGAAGAAATAGAAAATCTGAATAGCTCGAGTACTAGAAAAGAGATCCAACCAGTAATCAAAAACTTCTCAAAAAACAAAAGTCCAGGACCAGACAACTTCACTGGTAAATTTACCAAATATTCAAAGACGATTTGATACTTAGCCTTCTCAAACTCTTCCAAAAAATTGAAGAGGAGGAAATACTTCTACATTCATTTGAGAAGGCCAGAATTACCCTCATACCACGACCAGGTAAGGACACCATAAAAAAAAAATTACAGACCAATATGCCTGATGAAATTTGATGCAAAAATTTTCAACAAAATATTAGCAAACCAAATTCAACAACATTAAAAGGATTATACACCATGATCAAGTAGGATTTAGTCCAAGGATGCAAGATGGTTTAACCTCTGCAAAACCATATTAACAAAATGAAAGGTAAAAATTATATGATCATTTCAATAGACTCAGAGAAAGCATTTGACAAAATTCAATATCTGTTTATGATACTCTTACCAAAGTGGATATAGAAGGAACATACCTCAATATAATAAAGGCCATGTATGACAAACCCACAGCTGATACTCAATGGTGAAAAGCTTAAAGATTTTCCTCTAAGATGAAGACAAGATGCCTACTCTCCTCACTTTTATTCAACATAACCCTAGAAGTCCTAGCCACAGCAATTAGGTAAGAAAAAGAAATAAAATGCATACAAATTGGAAAGAAAAAAGTAAAACTCTTACTATTTGCAGATAACATAATACTATAGAAAACCTAAAGATGCCGCTAAAAATTGTAGAACTAATGAACAAATTCAGTAAAGTTGCAGGATATAAAATTAATATTATACAAAAATCTGTTGCATTTCTACACACTAATAACAAACTATCAGAAAGACAAAACAATAAAGCAATCCTATTTACAATCACATCAGGTAGAATAAAATCCTTAGAGATAAATTTAAACAAAGAGGTGAAAGACCTGTATACTGAAAACTAAAAGACATTAATGAAAGAAATTGAAGAGGACATGAATAAATGGAAAGATATTCTATGCTCATGGGTTGGAAGAATTAATATTGTGAAAATGGCCATAGTACCTAAATCAATGTACAGATTCATTATAATTGCTATCAAAATTTCAGTGGTATTTTTCATAGAACTAGTACAAATAATTTTAAAATTTATATGGAACCACAAAAGACCATGAAGAGGCAAAATAATCTTGTGAGAGAACAAGAGCTTTCATGCTTCCTGATTTCAAACTATATAACAAAGATACAATAATAAAAACAGTATAGTATTGGAATAAAAAGAGATAGATCAATGGAACAGAATAGAAATCCAGAAATAAACCCACTCATATGTGGTCAGTTTACAATACAGGAGGCAATAGTATACAATGGGGAAAGAACAGTCTCTTCAATAAATGGTGTTGGGAAAACTGGACAGCTAAATGCAAAAGAATGAAACTGGATGACTATTTTACACCATATACAAAAATTAACTCAAAATTGTAAGACCTGAAACTGTAAAACTCCTAGTAGAAAACATATGTGGTAAGCTCCTTGATAATTAGCCTTAGCAATGTTTTTTTTTTTTTTGGATCTGACTCCAAAGGCAAGGAAAACAAAAGCAAAAATAAACAAGTAGGACTACATCAAAATAAAAAGCTTCTGCACAGTGAAGGAAACCATTAACAAAATGAAAAGGTAACCCACTGAATGGGAGAAGATATTTGCAAATCATATATTCAAAAAGGGTTTAATATCCAAAATATATAATGAACTCATACAGTTCAATAACAAAAAAAATCAATTCAATTAAAAAATGTACAGAGGATTTGAATAGACATTTTTCCAAAGACATGCAGATGGCCAACAAGCACATGAAAAGATGCTCAGCATCATTAATCCCCAGGGAAATGCAAGTCAAAACCACAATGAAATATCATCTTACACCTGTCAGAATGGCTGTTATCAAAAAGACAGATAAAAATTGTTGGCAAGGATATGGAATAAAGAGAATGCTCGTGACCTGTTGGTTGGAATGTAAATTGGTGCAGCCACTATGGAAAACAATGTGGAGGTTTCTTAAAAATTAAAAATAGAACCACCATATGCTCCAGCAATTCCACTACTGGGTATCTATCTAAAGAAAACCAGAACACTAATTCAAAAGGATATATACACCTGTATGTTTATTGTAGCATTATTTTACAAAAGCTAAGATAGAGAAATAATCCAAGTGTCTATGGATAGGTGAATGGATAAGGAAGATATTGTGTGTGTGTTTGTATGTGGGCATGCATGCACAATAGAATACTACTCAACCTTTAAAGAAGAATGAAATTTCGCCATTTGTGACAACATGAAAGGAACTTGAGGGTATTTTATTAAGTGAAATAAGTCAGACAGAGGAAGACAAATACTGCATGATTTCATTTACATGTGGAATCTAGAAAAAAAAAATAAGCAAACGCCAGACTCAGATACAGAGAACAGATTGGTGGTTGCCAGAGGGTGGGGATTAGGGGGTTGCAAAATGGGTGAAATGGATAAAGTATACATTTCTAGTTGTAAAATAAATGAGTCATGGGGATGTAATATACAGCATGGGGAATATAGTCAATAATATTGTATTCACTTTCTATGGTGACAGTAACTAGACTTATTGTAGTGATCATCTTGCAAAGTACACAAATATTGAGTCACACTGTATTGTACGCCTGAAACTAATGTAATATATGTCAATTATAATCTCAAAAAATAAAAATAAAAGCAAAAACAAACAAACAAAAAACACAACTGCTTTCCCAAGTAGGTTATTTTTAAACTTAGTGCATTGATCACTATTTATCATTGCCTAGTTTTATGGTTTCATATGATACTGCTGATTTGGTGTTTCTAAGCTAGTCTTCCTGTTAACAGCAGGTCTTATGCTTGAGCTGTTTCTGGAGGAGATAACTTGACACATGGCTTCAATCTCCTTTCTCCAGCAGCTTGTGATGCCAGCCAGTTGGCAGATTTCAGGTCTAGAGTGGAAATATAAGGCTGCTATTCTTGCACTGAGCTGAGGTTCTGTTTTTATAGCAGAAATGAGCTTCTCACAACAGGGAATATATTACCTGAGAGGAAAGAAAAAAGGCAGGGGTGGTAGAGGTGGAAGGTTTCATGGAGGCAAACATAAATTATGTAATATAGAAAAATAATACAAAGATGATTCTATCCATTGCTAATGGGCAGTTATTGGGTAAGAATGGGGATATCTCACGGATTCAGTTGCCCATGTAGTATAGTGTCTGTTCAACATTGTTGCAGTAATCTAGTCTCTCAAGCTTCAGTAATATTTTCCAAGATAAAAATCATTAAAAATATATTATTCCATTTCCTTGTTTCGTTGTATGGATGAAGTAATAATTGAACTGGAAAGAGTAAAAAACCTGGAGTTCTAATCTAGTTGTACTGTCTGTTAGTTATATGATAGTAAGCAATTAATTTACCCTCATTGGGCTTTAGTTTTTCTTATCTGTATAATAAAACATTTGGCGTAGATGATCTGTATTGACTCTAGAAGTTAAAACCCATTGTTCAGAATTTTGGCTTCCCATCTGGAACACAGTGGATACTGTTCCCAATCCCAATAACCTAAAAGATTAACTGGAAAGTTTGATCTTTCTTTAGCTAATTTCCCTTCTTGCAGCTCAGGATCTTTCTCAGAGTTTTCAGCTGAAGTCTCTTATTTCAAGTATATCTGGCATATATGAGTATAGGCTGAGAATAAAAAATGATTTTCATATAATTAAAGAACCATTGGGTGAGAAATTATGACAGATAAATCATAGCTTAAATATTTTTATTAAATAACTGAGTGATTCGGGGCAAGACATTTTACCTCTTAGGAAGCAAGTTTCATTTATTAAAAGAACATAACACATTCCCTACTTCCTCAGAGAACTTTGTAAATATTGAATGGGAGAATATTTAAGATATGATAGTATTTTGAAAACATTAATTTTTATATATAAGGTGATATTCTATATTATGTTTATTAAAGTAACAAAATAGTATGACAAATTGTTGAAAACCTTGGGTCAAAACTATCATTTCCTGAAATCAATAAGGTCAGAATTACTAAAGAAATAAATTTAGATATTTTGGCATGATTTGTTAATTAGTTTAACAAATATTTATTGAGTACGTGTTATATAACAGGCAGTGTTCCCAATGTTTTGAATATATGAGTGAAAAAACACAATAATCTCTGCTCATGGAGTTTATATCCTGTTAGTTTTAATAGGTGCTTAAGGAACACAAGTTATTTAAAAGATTTTGAAATAGGGGCACCTGGGTGGCTTAGATGGTTAAGCGTCTGCCTTCGGCTCAGGTCATGATCCCAGGGTCCTGGGATCGAGCCCCACATCGGGCTCCTGGCTCAGCAGGGAGCCTGCTTCTCCCTCTGCCTCTCTCCCTGCTCATGCTCTCTCTCTCTCTCTCTCTCTGTATCTCTGTGTCTCAAATGAATAAAAAAAAATCTTAAAAAAAAGATTTTGAAATAATTGTTTTCAGAAGCAAAAATTAATGAAGTGTAATTCTTAGCTACTTTTCCATTTTATTACTTCTGAAAAAATACTATATGTCTTTCTCCAACCGTCTGTTAACTTGTTAAAGTTACACATGTTCTCAGATAGCCTATGAATGGGTTGTATTAAATAACGTGAATGATAGTGGTGTTCTCCTCTGGGTGGATTTTAGTGGGTCTCAGTGTCACAAGAAGATTATGTTTGGACAGTTGGAGCGTAGACCTACAAATATTTCTTTCACACAATGACATGTCATAATAAAACAAAAATTAAAAAAGAAAAACACATAGGTAAAAAGAAACTTTTTTGTGGAATTATCAATTTGCTAATCGTTCCATCTTATATAGATAAATAATTTAAACACAGTGTTCAATTTGCCAATTCTTTGGATGGCATCAAACTATTAAGCACATTTCATGTTATGCTTATTTGATTTAACTAGTTATGGAAAATATGTCATATAAGTAGAGGTCAATGGCATACAATTACCTTGGTTTCACAACACTTTTTAAAATACCTTATTAAATGATTTTTTAGCGGATAGAGAACTGATAACTCATTTTACTAAATGTTATGGATAGATTTTTTTCCTCCTAGAATTCTGACACACATTCTTTTATCAATCTTTTTGCCAAGAGCTAAGCAGCTGAACATATTTGGAAAATAAAAAGTGGAGCAACTTCCTTTTAAAAATTTTTTGGAAGTTGAAATTTCCTTAGCGAGCTCTGTGGTTCATGTTGAAAATAAAATTTGTTGGCTCTTTTTAAACTCTCTTTTGCTCTGTTGGTGCGTTGGCAATGAGTTGTGTTTATGTGTCCCATCCCCGTTTTCTCTAGGGATTATACAAAAACGCGGCATCAATATTATTCTTGGTACTAATTGCCTCAGAAGTTAATTTGTTGATAGGTATTTGTTCATGGATTGATGTTACAGAGTTAGTCCTGACATTCAAGATCTAGTACTTCATGAAATATTGTGGAAATATTTGTAAAATCTCAGGCATATTTTTTCTGCCTCAAGATTTCATCATACAGTGACAAAAAAGATGGCTAAACTGGGCTGTGGAAGGGTACCATTTTTCTACCCTAAAGTCAATTAGAGATGAATCTGGCTTAATACATTGATAATAATACATCTTAAGATTTCAGTTCCAGGGTTTTAATGTAGCTTTTATTAGAAAAAATAATGTGGAGTAATAATGGTGGATTACGCCTTTACTTTTCTAATCAGTTGAATGAACGTCCATTATTTTCCCTTTTGTACTAAATTTTGATACAGTCAATGAAATTCTATAGCTTATGATTTTTATTATTATTGATTTCTCCTTCAGTCATGCTTAGCCAAATTCTCTCTCTTTTTTTTTTTTAACTTGGATCATACAATTGGAATATACAAAAAGCCTCACACTGACATTAGGGCTCCATGAAATATTTGAGCATATGAATCCTATGAACCTAGGAAGATCAATAAGGATTTATTTTTTTAAGATTTCTGTGATTATTTTTCTTCTCTTAAAAATTTTTATAAATTTAGGGAACTATCACTTAGAAATTCTCTCTGATAATCAGCTAATTTTGCATTGTATTCCAACAATTATTATGACCTCCAGAGAGTATATAACTCATTGGAAAAATATCCAACTGATCAATCATCAGTCAACTTATTGTTTTTTTTTTATATTGAAAACCTAAATATGTGACTTGACAGATTACTACTTTGGCCCTTTTGGTGTTAGATTAACAAACTAAAATTGCATTTTCCTCTATTGATATTTATCCTGAAAGGGCCTATGTTTCTGGTTATTCATGATTTCTATTAACTCTGTCTCAAGGATACATTTAGTTATAGCTGATGTTAATTTTATATAAGATGATAAATGCCAGATCAAAATATCTGGACAAGCTGTGATATTTGTGGCATATCTGTGAACCCTGGGCCCAACCTGACCATGAGTTTACCATTCCAGGCCAGGGTCAGCTATTGAGTCCCCAGGCAGATAACTGTGGGTGTAGGTATATTGTAGATAGTCAGGCTGGGCCCATGACAGCCTTTCATGGAAGCCTTTCACGGAAAAGATTTTTTTATACTTCTCTGATGAATCTTGTAGGCTCTCTGCAGCTTTGTAACTGTCACACCCAGAGTTGGAAGTCTTCTATAAGAAAAAGACCTAGGGGGCAATTGAGTGATCACAGGTCTGGGATGTAGCAATGGCAGATTCAGAAGTGGCAAGGTTGATCCTCAGAGGAGAAAATGACAAGGTAGAAAAAAATTCAGGCAAAGAACAAGGAGAAGAGGTGCAGAACAAATCAAGAAGCAGGAAGTGTGGAGGGAAGGGCAGGCTTTGAGGTTAGCAGACCAGAGAGAGGAGGCACTAGAACTCTTCTCCAGATAGAACTTAGAAGAAGCAGTTTTCACTTGAAAAGGAGCCAGGGACTTGTCCTGAAGTTGCATTTCAAAGCAAATGCATTCAGTTAGAGCGGTGGTTTTAAACTGGAGCATGCAGCAAAATGACTTGGAGGGATTCTTAAAACACAGGTTGCTGACTGCCACCCCCCAATCCCAGCATTTCTACTTCAGTAGGTTCCAATGGAGGGCTGAGAATTTGCATTTCTAACAAGGTCTTTGGTAAGAGTTCTCCTGCTTGTCTGAGAACCACTAATATAGAGAGCATGTTATGCGAGGGGCTTGGAGAGTTCTGTGGAGATTTTGAGGGTACTAAATCCTGCCTGGCAAATGGCCAAATTTCTCCACGCTTCACTCCCCTCATTGACAAGAGGAAATAATATCTACCTTGACTCTCTGAAGCAACGATTAGAGATGACGCCAGAATGGCTAGAATAACAAAGACAAAAAAACAACAAGTATGAGCAGGATGTGAAGAAAAAGAAATCCTTGTGCACTGTTAGTGGGAATGCAAACTGGTACAGCCACTGTGGAAAACGGTATGTTTTCTCCAAAAATTAAAAATAGAATTATTATATAGTTCAGTAATTCCACTACTGGATATTTACCCAAAGAAAATGAAAATACTAGGGTGCCTGTGTGGCTCAGTTGGTTAAGCGACTGCCTTCAGCCCAGGTCACGATCCCGGAGTCCTGGGATTGAGTCCTGCATCAGTCTCCCTGCTCGGCAGGGAGTCTGCTTCTCCCTCTGACCCTACCCCCTTTTGTGCTCTCTCTCTCTCAAATAAATAAATAAAATCTTAAAAAAAAAAGAAAATGAAAACACTAATTTGAAAGGATACATGCACCCTTATGTCTTTTGCAGCATTATTTACAACATCCAGATATGGACGCAACCCAAGTGTCCATTGATAGATGAATGGATAAGATGTGGGATATATATCTCTCTCTCACACACACACAATGGATATCACTCAGTTATAAAAAGAGGGAAATCTTGCCACTTGCAGCAACATGGATGAATCTAGAGGGTGTAATGGTAAGTGAAATAAGTCAGACAGAGAGAGGCAAATACCATATGATTTCACTCATATGTGGAATTTAAGAAACAAAACAAACAAACAAAGAAAAAAGGAGATAAACGAAAAACCAGACTCTTAAATGCAGAGAACAAATGGGTGGTTGCCAGAGGGGAGGTAGGTGGAGGGATGAGTGGTATACATAAAGGGGATTAAGAGTACATTTATCATGATGAACACTAAGTAATGTATAGCATTATTGAATCATTATATTGCATACCTGAAACAGATATAACACTGTATATTAATTATACTTCAATTAAAAAAAAGAAAAAAATTAAAGATGACAAATGTCAAGTGCCTAACATGGTGCCAAGTTCATATTAGGAATTAAAAATATGGTAGCTACAATTAGAATTTTAAATATGGTAGGTAAAATTAAAAGATGAAAATGAGGGGACCTAACTGCAACACTGAAATTTTCAGCACCTCTGGAAGTTCTGAGGCTTCATAAAACAACATCCTGATAGTCTTTGTTGACTTCATGCACTTCTAAGAAGCTTCTAAGAACAAATTTATTTTGTTAAAATACATCTTGTATAGACTATTTCTTCTGATGTGTAAAACCTCCCACCCCATGTGCAGTTATTTGAAAGCAGAATCTAAAGGGAAGAAAATGAATGGCTATTTTTCCTGTGAAACTTGTACAGGAAAAAAAAATGTGTTTTCTTTGTTTTATTGTGAACTGATCTTTTATTAAGTCTATCACTTATGGTCCTAATATTGTGATTGCTACATAACATTCTATTCCAAAATATAAGCACGGAAGGATGATTGCTTTTAATCCAAACACATGTTTTACTTTTTCAAAAAATAAACTATTTACAAAGAATGATTTTTCCTGCCTCCACACCCCTCCAAGTCTCAAACTTTGCCTTCAGATTTCGAGCTTGTTATCAACAACTTGGTCCAAAGAGAACCTTTTCATTGTTCAGAATGACAACTGAAACAATTTGGAGGTTTTTATGATTGAAGTACATGCACCCTTCAGCAACAGTGCTTACCAAATAGTCTGTTTTACTTTAGAAAGTGATTTCAAAGCCAGAGTTTTTGACTAACATTTTCTGAAATCATAGACCATGGTTGTATGAAGTTCCAGATGTTTTCTGATTTTGCTATAATTGGGAAGAAGAGTAAACAAGAACACCTGAAAGACACTGGGCTTTGAATGAGAGGCTATGACTGTCAGCATAAAACTAGAACTTTAAGTCCTAACATGTTCAGATTTGTTCTTTAGATATAGAGTTTTTAAGTCCCACTTTATCATGGATGTTACCAAAGCAGCAAGAGAAATAAGTTATCTATGTGAGTACTCTGCCCATTCATTCAGCACTTACTTTTGAACACCTTTAAGGGCCTAGACACTGTTCTAAGATTGGATTTATACATTTTGTGGGTATAAAGACATTAATCAAAAATTTAAATATATTCATTCATTCATTTCACATTTATGGAGAATTTATCTTATACCAAGCGTGACACTTGCTTTTAAGGAGTTTATGATGTAACAGGGAGAGATATCTAAGCAATTAATTAATTAAACAAATATTTAAGGAGCATCCATCATGGATGGGTCAGACAGCGAGGTGGGACTGGAGGATATCCTATTGCAGCATCTAGTCAGACAAGAGTCTTCCCTCACAAAGCCCTCATGTTCTAGGGAAGACACAGAGAATGAGCAAGTGAATAAATCAACACATAATATTTCCTATATATGGCAGAATGCGGTAATGTGATCTAGAGTGATCGAGGAGGGACTACTTTATATAAGTGATAAGGAACTCTTCTATAGGTTATATTAAGGAGAGACATGAGGAATGACAATGAGAATGCCACATGGGAGCTAGGAGAAGTTATAGAGGAATGAACAAGGACAATTCAGAGTGTTTGAGGAGCATAAGAATTCCAGTGTTGCTGGAGAATGATGAAGTGTTGGGGGTTGGGGGTAGTGATCTGAGATGAGGCTGGAGAGGCAGGATGAGCCAGATCATACAGGCAACAGATGAAACAGGAACATATTAAAGGACTTAAAGTGGGTTATTGATCTAATTTGATGACATTTTTAAAAAGATCACTCTGCCTCGAGTATGGCTTGGAAAGGAATGGAAGGTGCCAGGGTGGAAGAAGGGAAATAATTTAGGAGAGTATTGTAATCAACAAGACCAGAAATGCTGTTGGCATGGATTGAGATGAGTGGTAGTAAAAGAGATGAAAATAAGTGGGTAATTTAAGAAATGTGTTAGAAGTAGAACTAATGGGGTTTGCTGATGGATGGAATGCAAATTGGTATATCCACTCAAGTGTTTATCGGTGTTATGCTAAATGGCCCAAATGAAAGAGTGGCCAATCCTTCTCAGAGTGTGTGGCGCACCAGGAAAAGGCTTGAAAGAAGAACACTTAAGCTGAGTCTGTAAGATGAGTTTGTGATCACAGGCAGTCAGGGGATGTGCAGAGAAGGGTAATTTGGACAGATGCACTGGCATGAGTGAAGGCAGAAAAAGGATGGGAAGGTGGTGACTGAAAGTAGACATGGAAGGGCAGGGTGAGCCGCTGCTGGTCACACTGAAGAGGTTAAGTGTCATCTGGCAGGTTATGGGGAGACTCACTACCTGGAAGAAGATGGCATAATGGTAATGTAGGGAAAGAGTAGTAAATATTTCTATCAGTAGAGAATCTTTTAAACCTAGTGTTAAGCTCAGTTGTCAATGAGCTTTAAACCCTATTTGTTTAAATATTGTATTCTTAAATTTTTATAGTATGTAAATTTTAGGTTCTCTAAGTTGCTAATGTTCCCTAAGCATCCTGCCCTTTACCAATGAATAACATTTACTCTGGCAAGAAAATCAGCTTCATTATTTGTGGCAAGTAAATATAGTACAAAGACAGCATAGATCCTTTATATAAATTAAAATATCTTTCTTTTACAACTTACTCCCAAATTTCATTATACCAAGCCAGATGCTAATTGAACATTAACATTGATGAACTCAGAATTTTTTTTGTATTTTCTTCTCCTTTGTGCTCGTTAGGTGTAATTCTGATCACTGAAATAACCACAGTAGTCTGAAATCTCCAAATTTTGTAGCTAACTAATCTCTGATATCTTTAAGGCTTTTTTTAAAATAAGGGGTGTTTTTCCCATTTTTTAAACGTAAAAGGTAAACTTAAGTCTGTTATGTTGTATGAAAGTTTCTCAATGGAGAATTTTGTAAGCGACTGTAAGTGAAAATGGGATTATATCATAAATTGCCTTGAGACTATAATGAGGTAGAAGTGTTTTGTACCACAAAAGCTACAATCATACTCATTTCAGCATGACCAGCATGTCAAGCACTTTCAAGGTAATGAATGCGTTCCAGAAGATTGTATTTTTTCCACACTTTAAATAGCATGAAGATGGTTGAAACAATTTGCTGTGGCATCAAAGGCATTGTAATGGGCGTTGCCCTCACAATTCCGAGGCAGAATTTAGCTTTGGCGAAGAGTGGGTATTTTAATGAATACTAGCTTACATTTTTCTTGGCATTAGGTTTATATAGGGCCATATTTCTCCCCCTTTGGAAAAAGATACAAAAATGCAAAAAATGACTATAATGGTTAACCAAAATGAATGTCCATTGCTGCTAGGTATTTTAAAGAACATCAGGTAGCATTTTGTGAAAGATTTAGTGACTTGTTACTACCATGTGGGTGTTGTTTAAGTGAGAGAAACAATTTTGAAAATGTCAGTAATTTTTTCTCAGGACTTTATTACATACAATAAGGTAAATTTCTGAAGAGTATTATATCTACAAATTATGGAAGTAGTCAGAAATTTGCGTTGCTGGTATTCTGGAATGCTACATTTGGGCACAAAAAGAGCTACCGTTCTTTTAAGTGGTAAATACTTGAGTTTCCCCAAATGATATCCTGGGCAGCCTTGTGACTTCAAAATCCCACCTGGGATTATTTTTATATGATATTTAGATACTTTAAGGAAACAGGTTTAATGTCAACCCAAGTAAAGATTTGATAATGAATTTGAGACTTTAGGTTGTCTCTAATTGTAGTCTGATGGAAAAAAATAGAAGAATATATTCTTATTTTTTTCAGAAAAGTGAACATCTCTCAACACATGCCATATGGGTATGAGGGACAAAATTCTTTCCGAGATTATGTATTTAATTGTACAAAAATCTTCTAACATTTTAGGGAATTCTTATGGCCTTTTTGTGAAGTATCCTACTTCCTAGTCTTTATATTTTCAGCCCTATTGTATGCTGACATTTGGTATTACTTTTCAAATTAGTTTAAGCTTTAATTTTTTTTTTTTTTGAGAGAAAGAGAGAGCGCATGAGCAAGGCAGGGGGGTGGAGGGAGACAGAGGAAGAGGGTGAGAGAGAGAATCAAGTTGGCCTTACACTCAGCAGGGAGCCCTATGTGGGGCTCAATCTTACGACCCTGAGATCATGACCTGAGCCAAAATCAAGAGTCAGAGGCTTAACCACCTGAGCCACCCAGGCACCCCAGTTTAAGCTGTAATTTTAATTGTGGTTTTAATTGTTCGTAATAATTTACTTGAGAAATTTTGTGAGCCCACGAAACATAGGTGAGAAAGTCCTAACACAGAACTAAGAATATGTGGCTTGCAAGTTTTATATTATCTGGCTCAAGGATCTAAGTTAGATGGCAACAGGGAGAAGAAAAAAACCCTATCAGGGCTAACCTAATGGTATTTTAGTCTCTATAGGGCCCATATGAAGGATAGAAGTATAATTTGAAGCATAAGCATTCACATTTTATCAGAGTTGTAATGAGGTGCATGGTGTAGCATTATTATGATGTAACATTTTCCTCAGGTAAGATAAACAAACAGACAAGCAAATCAAATAAGCAGATGCTTTTGAGACATCTTCCATGTGCTTAGACTGTCCTCGGTGCAATTGGAGAAGGAATTACCATTAAGATGCAGTTCCCTCTCTCAAGGAGCTTCTAAGATACTAGGCTCATATTTTCTTATATGAACTAAAGATAATACAGGTGGATATGGTAAGTGGCATCAGGGTAAAAAAGTGCCACGAGGTTTTAGAGGTGAAAAGCATCACACTGATTGAAGGGAGCTAGCTGGGGTAGCATTTTAAATGGGATTTGAAAGATTGAAAAGATTTTGATTATATCAGGAAGAATACATTTCAGATGGATAAGCAAAAGTGGAACTGTCCAGGGCATAGTACAAAAGAATGAGTGGGTGGATTTGGCTGAGACAAGTTCTGTAGAGGGTAGTATGAGGCTGGAGCAGAGGGCTGGGTTTCCTGTGGAAGGCTTTGACTAGGAGACAGATGGATCCTTAATTCTCTAATCAGTAGGGACATTAATGATTTTTGAGGGTAGTGACATGATTAGAGTTTTCTTAGATTAAAATCTCCAATAGTATTCAGGAAAAACAATTTGCTCAAGGAAAATGCTGGAGGCAATAAGACAACGTAGGAGGTTTCTGCAATAATCTTGGTGAGTAGCAAGCATCAGATGGCATCAGGAAGATGGGAAACTGGATATTGATCCAAGGAGTCCTAAGAATTTCACCATGGGAAGGTGGGATTCACAAATGCTGTAACTTCTTTTCCTTTTATGTCCAGAATTTGTCTTTTACTTTAATAAACATACTTCTATAAAAATTTCATGCCCAAGTGGAAATAAATTCCTTATAAAACAAGCTGAATCCTCCAGTTTGTGCATAAAACTTAGAAAGGAAGATAGTGAAAAGATGCTCTCACTTATCAATTTAATCTGTTCCTTGGTGGGTATTCAGCAAAAAAACAATAAAAGTACCAGTAATGTGGATAATTAATCAAATCAATGCATTTATGTACTATTATACCTATTGGTTTAAATGTAAATTATTTAAACAAATTTGATGGTGTCCTTTTTTTTAAAGATTTTATTTATTTATTTGAGAGAGAGAGAGAGAAAGAGCTCACAAGCAGGGGGGAGGGTAGAGGGAGAAGCAGACTCCCTGCTCAGCAGGGAGCCCAACATGGGACTCGATCCCAGGACCCAGGAATCACGAAGGCAGACGCTTAACCGACTCAGCCACCCAGGCGCCCAACAAATTTGACTGTTTTCTTAATAATTTTTCAATAATTACAATTTTTCTTACTAAGAAAAGAAAATTTCGACCCATATGCTGTCAATAAAGATTTCAAGCATAGATGCGGATGAGTAGCATATTTCAGTCTGTACTGAACACTTGAAAAATTATTAAGAAGAGTAAATAAAATAAAGCCTTGTCTTTTTATTATAGAAGATTTCCTAATAAAGAAAAAAATTATTGACAAGGAAGTTCAGTTTTCTTTAACCTTTATGAATCAGTAAGATGTAAATACCATCTATATTAAATCCAAGGTACACATTTTATTTCCCTATAATTTCTTCTGTGAACTCTGTTTATATCTTTTGGCTCATGTATAATATGTATATATTAATATTTGCTGTCCAAAATGGCAAGCCTTGATTGTTGGCAAAATAATATCATTTCTCAAATTACACTTTGACATTTACTCTAAAGTACTTGCTCCTGGTCAATCTATTTCAGAATAAAATCATAGCCAAGGTAGCACAAATAGTTGTAAAGTTTTTGAAAAGTGCATTGCAATAAAAAGATAAGAATTTGTTTTTCCAACAGTTCTCAGATTTCAGATAGACAATAAACTGTGTGTAAATCAGAATGATATATATTTTTTTAATTTGCTGAAAGCATAGTAAACACTTGAATGAATATGTAGAATGTAACTATAAAGGTCGATCATTCAGTGGGGAGTCCAATTCTCTCTTTCCCTCTGCCCCTCCCCCGCTCGTGTGTGTGTGTGTGTGTGTGTGTGTGTGTGCGCGCGCGCGCGCACACACGCGCGTGCACACATGTGCTCTCTCTCTCACTCTCAAATAAATAAATAAAATTTAAAAAATGATATTAGCTATGTGGCATATTTTCCTTTGCACCAGTTTGCTCTCACTTTAATTTTGGAAATCGCTTCAGTGCAGGGGCATATTAGCAAGATGTTAGCCCATGGGACCTGTGTGGTAGCCTTCCTACTCTGCCCCTGTGTGAATTAGGGGCAGAGCTTCCCTTTAGCACTAGAACGAGTTTCATAGTATACACAATATCTCTGAAACCAAGGCTTTTTGTACCACCTGAGTTTCACTCACCTTTCTACATCTACAGGATCTGCTGCTGCCTTTCTTAGCTCATTTCCCTGAGATTGCTACCTTATGTACTCAATGACAGTTAAAGGTCATCCGTGTTTACCTGGACTCTCATTCTTCTATTCTTGACAAGCTCCGTCCGTTTGCTCACCTGTCCTGG
The DNA here is from genome assembly GCF_003265705.2 of Callorhinus ursinus. Lineage (NCBI taxonomy): Eukaryota > Metazoa > Chordata > Mammalia > Carnivora > Otariidae > Callorhinus > Callorhinus ursinus. The sequence continues at coordinate 3,790,182 of NW_027397068.1, forward strand.
ATGTGGCTGAGGAACGTTGTGGACTGAATTGCCATTTCCACATTGTCTGTTTTCACTAAATCAATAGAAATAACAAGAAATCTCCTAGACTCCAAGATATTATTGATTATAAAATATATCTTCAATGTAGGAACTTTATGTTAATTATACGCAACAATGTTATTATGAATATACATTTATTCATTCTCAAAAAGCCTCTTTTCTAGTGCCATAGTCAATGTCTTCTTTCATAATCCATGCCAGATTCATTATCTCTGAGGATTACTAAATTATTTGGGAGGTATGAAAGTATATTCTTAGCTTAATATAGGAATCATTGATTTGTGGCAGACTACTACTTTAAGACATCTAAAATATGTAAGCTTCTTCTGCAACAATCCTTCCCTCAATTGAGTGGAGACATGAAGTTTTCCTTTGATTGGGGTCATCTGGAATCTAAATCTGCCAGATTGTTGACATCTGAGATTAAATATGGGTGGTGGATGGAGAAGCTTTCAAAATAATATTAAAATGAAGCAATCAGGGATGCCTGGGTGGCTCAGTCAGTTAAGTATCTGCCTTCAGCTCAGGTCATGATCTCAGGGTCCTGAGATCAAGTCACGCATCGGGCTCCCTGCTCAGTGGCGAATCTGCTTCTCCCTATGCCTCTGTGATCCCTCTCCCTCTGTGATAGCTTTTGCTCTCTCTCAAATAAATAAATAAAATCTTTAAAAAATAAAATGAGGCAATCTGATAGGTTGGCTTGATCCCCTCTATAGTGTGGTCAACCACTCCAATTTGCCTAGGACCAGGCTTTCAGTGCTAAAAATTGGGAAAATCCCAGACAAATGTGACACTTGGTCATCCAACCTATCCCTATACTGCTTTTTGCCTTTAGATGGAGGCTGAGGGGTCAGGGAAGTGTAAAAAAGCTAAGGTGAAGACAATGAGGGTTTGTGCTACCAAAAGTAATTCAGGTGAAGAGAAGAACAAGTAGAAATGCAACTGGATTTTCGCTTGATTTTTTTTTCTTTTCAGGGGAATTGGAGAGTATAGACATGTATGACACTCTGTTTTGCCTAGATTTCTAATATATGGAAGCCCAGCAGTTGAGCATCACCCCATGAGGGCTTGGGGAGATACCAAGAGTGACCCAATGGAAGGGCAGTGGAAGAGAAAGAAAACAAGCACCCTGCCTTGCATAAAGATTAGAAATGTTTGAATGTTTTGTTCCTATAAGCTGACGTGGTAGAACAGAAAGTATCATAGGAGTGTATTAGTCATGATTCTCCAGACAGACAGAACCAATAGGAAGATTACACACATGGAGAGATTTATTTTATTTTATTTTATTAAATTTATTTTTTAAAATATTTTATTTATTTATTTATTTATTTGAGAGTGAGAGAGAGAGAACAGAGTGAGAGCACAAGTAGGGGGGAGGGGCAGAGGGAGAGGGTGAAGCAGACTCTCCACTGAACAGGAAGCCCATGCAGGGCTCGATCCCAGGATTGTGGGATCATGACCTGGGCCGAAGGCAGATGCTAACCAACTGAGCCACCCAGGCACCCCATGGAGAGATTTATTTTAAGAAATTGGCTCATGTTATGGGGGCTGACAATTCTAAAATCTGTACTGCAGGTCGGCAAGGCTTGAAATTCAGGTAAGGGTTGATGTTGTAAGCTTAGCTCAAAACTTGCAGGCTCAAAACCCGGGCAAGGTATCTATATTGAAGTCTTGAGGCAGAATTGCTGCTTCTTCTGGAAACCTCAGTCTTTGCTTTTAGACCCTTCTACGGATTGGATGAGGCCCACCCACATTATCAAAGGCAACCTGCTTGACTCAAAGTCTGATTTAAATGTTAATCCCATCTAAAAAATACTTTCACAGCAACATCTAGACTGGCATTTGACTAAACAACTGTGTACTGTAGCCCTAGTCAAGTTGAGATGTAAAAATAATCATCACAAGGAGCAAATTCACTGACTCAGTGAAGGGAAAAGCTATGGACTCTCAGCTAGGTTCTCCCTGATGCAGAGTGCACTTGGGCCTCAGGAAATTACTCATACCAAGAAGTAGTACAGAGGCCTAAGGGACACCCACACAGTCCCCAGTGTGCCACCTGATAGAGCCAGCATTAACTATCACTTCCACTTGAGAAAACAGATGGCAAAAGTTTCAGGAGCTAGACCTGTAGTAGACTTGAGCAAGCAAAACGACAGTAACCTGTGATCTTACAATGAATGCAGGCTCAATTTTTGAAGAGGTCCTTCCTCATCCCTCCCTCTGCTTGAGAATGAGCAGCAGGGCCAGGAATGGAGGAGGGAGAGAAAGATTATAAGGAGGAGATAATAACCCTCAGCCAGCTTTTCAAACCATTGGCTGGAAGTGAATTTACCTGAAAGCATCTAGGTATTATTGATTATTTAATATAACATTTTTGCTACCAACAAAACTGGGGTCTTGAGAGTTAATTTCAGATATAGAGACTTTTAAAAGAAAAACAACAAATCTCTATCTTTATATTTCTGGGTTTCTCTGATTTTCAGTCATCATAACTGAAATAATCACACTTGTTACACTGAAGACTTAATGCTGGAAGTTAAACAGTTTATCTTGAAATTCACCCAGAAGTCTTACCAACCTCTTCTAACTTTGGAAAGTATTCTGCCAATTGCTTTTCAAAACTGGATGCATATCAGAATCACCAGGGGGTATTTTTTTAAGACTTCAAATGCTCAGTCGCCTCCCACCCTCTTCCACAAATCTGATTTAATTGGTCAAAGGCAGAATCTGGAGCATTGGTACTTAAAAAAAAAAAAAGCCAAGTAATTCTAATATGCAGGAAAATTGAAGACCACTGATAAAATATGGTGATTTCTACTGCCTTTCATTGTGTTGGCTAGTAAGTGGCAGGCATCTTGTCATTTCAGTTGAAGGCTGAAGATCTATTATACTACAGTTAGGGGATCTGAATTTAAATTAAAATTCAACTCTGTGAGGTATCATTAATACAAGTAACTCAAATGTGGCATAAATTGAATGAACAGATAACTTTTTATTAAAGATTTTATTTACTTATTTGAGAGAAAGAGCAAGCACAAGAGGGGTGGAGGGTCAGAGGGAGAAGCAGACTCCCCACTGAGCAGGGAACCCAGGACCCTGGGATCATGACCTGAGCCGAAGGCAGATGCTCAACTGACTAAACCACCCAGGAGGCCCTGAAAAGATAACTTTTAATGTTCTCATTTAAAAATCATATCTCAAACTGTGTTCATATTTTTTTTTAAGTATTTACCTCTGACCTCTGAGGATTTGATGGGATCAGAAACAGAAATACAGATGTCTCAGATGAAAGTCATTTTGGCAAGATGTTCTGTCTAGCTCTTCAAATTCAAGATGTTTGGACTTTATATAAGCTAAAGAGGAGCATTTTAATGGAATCAATTCAAGCCTAAATGTCATGGCATAGATGTCTCATCCAGCTGAAAAACGCATATATCTATTTTTTTAATTTGAAGTGCAATATACAAAGAGAAAGTGCAGAAATCATGGGGTTACAGGTGGGTGAATTATCAGAAAATGAAAATTTATGCATTATTAGCACAGAGATTAAGAAATAAAATGTATCTGCACCCCATTGTACCCCCTCCTAGTCCTATCCCCCAAGGATAACCACTGTTCTAACTTCTAACACCATAGACTAGTTTTTCTTGTTTTTTTGAATGCTTTGTTAAAGGAATTGTACATAATGTGCAATTGTGCTTTTAAATTGTGTCAATGTTTTAATATGAATTCTTTGCTTTTAAATGTATACTGTGTAGGGTAGTATAGTGATCATAAATGTTTAAATTGGGCAAGCTGGACCACAGATCTGGAGTCTGCCATTTGCTGACTGTATTAGCCTGCAGAAAGGTACTTAACCTGTTCGAGCCTCAGTTTCTTCACCTGTAAAATGGAAATGGTAATTCTCTCTTAAATGACTGCTGAGAGGATTAAATGAGATACTATGTGTAAAGTACCCAGAAAATCGTAGAAGCTTAATAATTGCTAGTCTCCTCACCCCACATTCCTTCACCCTCCCACCTTTACTCTTTAAATGTAGTGGTGGGAAAAAAAGTTATTATTCCACTTGCAAGCTAAAAAGATTTTGTCATGGGAGATCCATGTGTTGTTTAAAAGAGCACAAAAATCTTTGCTGGAGTTTTTAAGGAACCATAGTATTTTTTTTTCTTTCTTTAAATTCTGGCAAATTAAAGATGTTGCTGTTCTGTGATGTAATGTTGGAAAGACTTCGTGTTTTAGCAAATGCCAAAGGAAATGTCAAGTGACCTTATGAGCTATGCTAATTGTAGGAAGTTATGAAGTAAGGAGACTGAATGTAAAGCTCTACCTCCCAGAGGTGATTTCGTTCCTCTCTCCTTCTCAACCGCCTAATGAGGGATTATCAGACATTATTTTAGTCTTAAATTTAGTGGAATGGGTGTTTCTCTCTGAGACATTGTGTATTCAAAATAGGGTATAATGTGAGTAGCTGTATTTATTATCGTATTCATACTAAAAATTAATGCTTGAAAATGATCGAATGAGATAAACTTATCTAATTCAAAATATCAATGAATTTATATATGTTCTGAAAATTATTTCCTTTTTTAAAAACACTGAGTTTAGTTATAGATAATTTTCAAAAAAGCCTAAAAGTTACTTGTTTTAGAAATGAAAATGATAAATATAATGTCATTTAATTGCTAATAATATTATCTAATTATCCCCTTACTAGGAGGGCATCTTAGTATTTTTGCTGTTTTAATTTAAGTATAATTAGAGGTAGTTTTGTTTTCTCACAAAGCAGGAAGTATATCACTTGGTGTTCTTCCTTACTTCTTATTATTGTGAGCCTCAAAAGATTATGTTAAAGCTCTTTCCTATACAAGATGAAAATATTTAGAAATATTTAGATTTTTCTTTATAGGTAGGCATGATTTACTAGTATTTTAGGTAGAGCATGAATATGTGCCTATGCCAGACAATATTCCCAAATTTTATCCTTTATTCATAAAATGTTAGCATGGTGTAAGTTTTTTCAATGACTTGCCCTATCTGCCCAGTCTAACTATCCATATCTCTAACCTAAACCACTGGCTTAGAAAATTGTTAAAAGTTAAAAAATCAGACAGGGACTGTGCAGAAGCCTGATGGCTCAGCTGAGCAGTAGACTGTAGCTGTTTCTCTTCTCTATTACCAAAACAACTAGTCTTTTCATTGAAAAAGATCGGTCTTGGAGGAACGTATGTTATTCTTCTCACACATAGATGGCGCTACTGATTCACCATCGCAGAGACCTTCACCCAGTTTCACTATTGGCTTTGGATAAACGTCAATCCATCTATGTCTGTTCCCCAGATAGTTTCTATTTCTGGAGAGTTAACTGGGGTTAGGGGTGGTCTGAGGTCCTTAACAAGGAGCTGTTATTATTATGTGTAACCAACCGTGTTAGTATTTAGAAACAGCAATATATTGGTTGACTGAACTTTTCATGTTTCAACTGATTAATTGGTTGATATTGTGAATGAAAACAAAGGAGCCTGATTTGGACCCTTTTCTTTAGTGAATTGTTTATGAGATGCTGAGTACTGAGTCTTCTTTGCATCTGTTTTGTCATTTGAATGGGAGGGAAGGAACCAACATTTATCCATCATCTAGTACATACCAGTCACTTGGACTACTTATAAATATCTTATTTAATCCCCTCATCCCTGTGGGGAATGGCTTATTATCTCTATTTTCCTGATTTCGCACATAAAGATGAAGGTCAGGGATACTGTATGGCCTGAGATCTCCTAACAAATAAGTAACCATGGTATTGTAGTTCAAGCTTAGTTATATGACTTAAGATCTGACTTCAAATGTTCTTTCTATTTAAACCTATTTTGGGAATAATAATACTAATCTTATAAAATAAGCTTAATACAAACCTTGTACTAACATTGGCTTATTGCTGCCATGGGGAAAGGTAAATAATAGCCCTTTGGAAGGATAAAATATATCAGAAGTTCTTTTAAAAGCCTTCACTGAATTGAGTCATCAGATTAACCAATGTTTTCTTTTCTTCCTTATGGAATATACTTACTGACTTGTGTGAGTGAAGATTTAGAAATATATAAAATATACCCCCCAGTTGCTTTCTATTATATAGTGCAAACTTACCAGCTAGAAATGTGATTTTTAAAATTTATGAACAGACATGCACAATTTTATTAAGGATTCCAAGCAGTTGGACATTTCTAAGTTCATGAGAATTATACACACACACACAAAGATATGTGTAATACATACATATAAATTTCATTTTTGGGTTGAGAGAAAGCACTGTATCAAAATTGGCTACTTTTAATGATTTGATATTTTACTTTATAATTTATGATGACTGCTTCTAAAAATTATCAAGACCACTGTCTTTAGAGACAGAAGGGATAAAAGATTTGCTACCCATTAGTTTGAAATTAGAAAATATCTAGAAATGCCTAACTAGGTTCTCTTTCATATACCCTGTCTAACATGATTATATCAGATATACTTATTTCTCATTTCTAAGACCAGGTTAGTGGGATTTCATAAAACATAATGCTTTTTCTTCTATATTTTTTTTCTGAATAAGAAAGGTGTATTTTGATTGTATTCTGTAATTTCATTATATTGTTCCTAAGTCTCTATCATTGGTTAAATTACAAGTTCTTCTCAATTCTTTGCATTTAAGCTACTTGTCATAACCATTTAATAAAGAAATCCCAGGACAGAATCTATGGAGATCCTTAGGGAAGGATGCCCCACAAAATCATCAACACAGCCAGTGATTCTAGGCATGGAGATATGAAGACTTTGGGGCTAAGGAAAATTTAAAAGTGAGAGATCCTTTAAGAGGTAAACAACAGACAGGGAATGATCACCACGAGTCAAAAGTTCAAAGTGACTCAAAGAGCTCTGATGTTCATTTAAGCAGGTATACAGCTGGCATTTGGTAAATGGCTCTAGACCAAGACTGTGATCTTGACAACTAGAAACGTAAGGATAGATGAAATGTAAGGCCTCACACAGGGAGATGGGGTGATGCAGGAATGGAATGCCCAACTAACTGGGGTAACCAGATCTTAGGGTACTTGATAATTGGGTAGAATATTGACAAAGAAACTCAGAACTTAGATAATATAGCAAGGTTTTCTTGTTTGTTTGTTTGTTTGCTTGTTTGTTTCTAAGCTGGGAAGGAAAAGTTCCACATACAATCTATTTTATATTATCTTTCTTTCCTGGAGATATACTTCTACTGATACACTGGCTCTTATTAATTTTACTTTTGCAAGCACTTTTCATCTATATTTATATTTCTCCTTCTTCTACTTTAGTTTCTCCCTCTTTCTTGGAATATTCTTAACAACATTCCGAGATTCAAATATATCCAAAATCTTTCTGTAAAATCGAAAGAGCTCAAAATTTTCTTCATCGCAAGTCTGCTTCCAGATTCTACCACATTTCAATATTTTCCTTAGTAGCATAAGCAAACAACAGAAACAACAAAAAAATCCAACTTCTCAAGAGCCTACATTTCCAGTCTTCATTTTTCAACTTCTCATTCACTTCTCAGTGGTCTGGTTTCCATCTCCATTCCTCTCTAAAATTGTTATTTCATGGATACCAATGATTTCCATGTTATCATATCCAAAGGATACTTCTCTGTCTTCATTTTCTTGTACTCAGCAGTATTCAACACAGATGACCACTCATTCTGTATTGAAACAATTTTTTTCTTGGCTTCCAGCACACCATATTCCCTGGGTTATCCAGGCAAGGAATAATTTGACTTTGGAATAGCAAAAGGGATTTCTGGATATTCTTTTAGTGCCATTCTGGAACCTCTGGGAATTGACTGGATTCTATGGGACCTGTGACCCTTGCCTTTGAGCAATTTTATAACTGGGAATTATAGATAACTGAAAACAATGGAAATAATTCTTGTCTATAGACATGAAAATAAGTTCTGTCTGGTAAGAGAAACACCCTCCTCCTCCCTCCTGAAAAAAAACAGTTTGGGGTCCATTTGTAAATTTATTTCATCATTCCTTTACTTTATATAAGCTTGTGGTCCTTTAGCTTCTCCTTTGAATTGGTCATGACATCTTTCTGGATTCGTTCAATTAATGAGTTAAGTTTTTTTTTTTTTAAAGATTTCATTTATTTATTCATGAGAGACAGACAGAGAGAGAGAGAGAGAGAGAGAGAGAGAGAGAAGCAGGCTCCCAAGGATCAGGGAGCCCGATGCGGGACTTGATCCCAGAACCCTGGGATCCTGACCTGGGCTGAAGGCAGATGCTTAACCATCTGAGCCACCCAGGCACCCATGAGTTAAGTAAGTTTTGACACATAATCATTTTATATGAGAGTTAGGGATTTCACTTTTTTAAAATTATTGAAGTATGATTGACATAAAATGTTATAATAGTTTCATGTGTACAACATTTGATTCAACAATTCTATACATTACTCAGTGCTCACCATGGTAAGTATAGTCGCCATCTGTCACCATACAACATTATTACAATATCGTTGACTATATTCCCCATGCTGTATTTTTCACCTCTGTGACTTATTTATTTTATAACTGGAAGTTTGTACCTCTTAATTCCCTTTATCTATTTTGCGCATCCCAGCACCCACCTCCTCTCTGACAGCTACCAGTTTGTTCTCCATATTTAAGAGTCTGTAACATCACTTCTCCTTCACCTGACCTTAGTCAGTCTCCTTAATCAATCTGACCACTTTGTGATGTTCTCATTGTATGGCTTCTACTTCTGCTACTGACAGTTAGCTTCTGCCAGATTTTTTCTATAAGTGATATCAGTCAGGTAATCTCAGTTTTCAGTGATATCTTTCTGCTCATTATTTCCAGTATTTATCTATAGCCCTAACCTCTCATCTGAGCTCCTGAATCATATGTCCAATTCTTTATAGGAAAGCGAGATCTTATTGCTATCTCACATTTTACAAGAAAAAAAAAACAGAATTCTTGAATTCTGCTATCAATAAAGCAACAACAATAAGGAGCAATCAATCAAAAATAACCTGTTCTCTCCCAGGCTTCCCCATTTCAATGAATGTTAATACCATCTGGCCAGTTGCTCAAGGAAAAAACTCAAAACTCTATCTCCTTTTATCCATCTACTTCTATCTTAAAGTATCTCAAATTTGTTACTTGTCTCAATTTTCACTCTCAACACCACATCATCTCCTGTCCGGACCATAGTGATGGCTGTCTAGTTTCAGTTGCTCTCTGTTCCTATTCTTGCTCTTCTATATTCTATTTGCTACCCAAGCAACCAGACTGATCTTTTTATTTTATATTTTATTTTATTTTTATCTATCTATCTATCTATCTATCTATCTATCTATCTATCTATCTATCTATCTATCATCTATCTATCTACCTATCTATCTAAGAGAGAGCAAGAGACAGAGTGCAAGTGGGGAGGGGAAGAGGGAGAGAGAGAGCGAGCCCTACACAGGGCTCTACCTCATGACCCTGAGACCATGACCTGAGCTTTCAAAACTCAGAGTCAGACTGAGCCATCCAGGCACCCCAGACTGGTCTTTTTAAACATAGATCAGATTACTACACTTTAATACCTAAGACCTTTGATACCTCCCAGTTTCATTGGAATAAAACTCAAATTCCTTATATGAGGAATCCTACCTTGATCTCTCTGCTATAGAAGATAAAATTAGCTTATAATGTAATTTTAAGTCATTATTATATTCCCATGATGGGTATCATACCTGGTCCATATTAGGTGCTAGGTAAATATTTTTAATAAATTAATGAATTAAGTAATACACTTCTTACATAAAGGACTTACATATTCCTTTGTCTATTTCCCCAAATCATTTCTCTTATTAATCTCTACCTTGTTTACTATGCTCCAGCTATAGAGAACTAGTTCTTTTTCTTGAATAATCACCAGTGTTCCTGTTTTTAGAACTTTACCCTTACTGTTTCTTGTATCTAGAGTGTATTCTTTCTGGCTTTTCATAATTTGACTCTTCCCTGTTTGAATCTGAAAAAAGCATCTTCAGATTTCAAATCACTTTCCTCAAAGGGGCTCTCCTTACTCTACCTAAAGTAGCCTCAGCTCTTCTTTTCCATGGTAGTCTCAGTCTTTTCCCTTCACATTTACCACAAACAACAATATCTTTTTGAATTTTTAGACTTAATTTTATTAGGTTATGCCCAACTCTGCCTTCTCTCCTTCCCTCTCCCTCCACAGCATGCAGAAATCTTGCCTCTCCTTTTCCTCCTAGTCTTAGAATCCAGGTTATACCCTGGATCATAATGCAGACCTAAAATTCTTTTTAAAAATGAATATGTGAAGTGTTAAGCTTATACGTTTAGTGTAATAATTTGTCAGTATCTACCTTGATCTCTGTGTTATAGAAGATGAAAAGTAACTTGTAATTTTTTACTCGTTATTATATCCCCATGACTGATACCATGCCTGGTCCCATAGTAGGTGTTCATTAAATATTTTTTAAATGAATGATGAAGTAGTATAATCTCAAAGCCAGAAAAGATTCCTTACTGCTACTTTACTACCATAGGCCAGTTTATAGTTCTAGTCTTTGAGGCCAAATTGTTGCCCAAATCTGGGCAGGACCGAATCCGGAGATGAGGGATGATTAGAGGTGGGCCCCTTGGTTAGAGGAGTAGGCAGGAAACAGACCATTGTACTATTTTTAGCCCATAGGTCATTTTTTTTTAATGACTTGTTTTGGATTCAAATGGGATCTCAAATTCTTTTCACCTATGAAGTTAGAGTTCTTTTATATTCTTCTCAATTAATAGACTTATCCATTTAATAATGGTATACATTCTATTTTATACATACTTTCTCACCAACCAGAAACTTTCCTGATTAGAAGAATAATTTTGTTGGCTATCAGATAACCACATTCATAAGTTTTATTTGAGTTTATTTTAGTAGTTACAAGAGTTGAATTACACTGCCTAAATCATGATAATTTTTTCTTAACTCCAAACACTGAAAAACATCCAGTTAAAAATTCAATACAATCTTACATTTCTGGGAAAGCTTAAGAGAAACTACATTAAACATAACAGAGATTTCAGATGTATTTTAAATATTTTTCTGGAAGTTATGTATAAAAATATAAATTATTTGTAGGAAAACCAGACAAGGCTCATTTTTTATCGTATTCAGGTGTCTTAAAAAACACAAAAACTGAAATACCTGAAACAAACTCCAAATGGAGTAGGAATGGAAGGATGTAGCACATGATTTCTTTTGTTTAAAACAGAAATCTTGAATGGGGAGTTTGTTAGGCAAGTAGAAAATTATTTTTAATGAAACCAATGCAGCATAGACTTATACAAATCTATTATATAAATGATGTCTTACCTTGCTTGATTCTGATTGTTATATTTTAGAATCAATCTGGCTGGGTAGGAAAATTTGAATTTGGAAAATTTTTAAATATAAATACTGATATTTTTAAAAAGAGCCTGTTTTACTTTAGAGCAACAGGAAATCCAGCATTGTTGGTGATGGTTCATTAATGTGAGAGTAGAAGAATTAATATAAATTCAGAGAAGACCTAAATCCTTAAACCTATCCATAATTTGGGAATAATCCCTTGGTAGAAATTAACAATATATAAACATATAAAGTAAAAGGATACAAATTAAGTAAGAATTTAATAATTTAATAATTTAATAAATTCAATGACTATCAGGTCCAACTAAGATAACTTCTAGGAGTAATTTGGGATAATGGAAAGGATCTTAGACCAAGAATGAGAATTCTGTATTCTAATTTTAGGACTCACCTTAACTCATTTTATTTTAGGACAGGTAAATTTATTCACGTGAACTAGAAATCTTCCTCTACAAAATAAGGGGATAAGTCATCTTAACTTTCTATGTTTATACTTAAAATTCAATCCATTATTGAAAAATAGATATGAGTCATGATCATGCCTTAATGTGTCTACTACTGTACTTCAAGTTTATATTCATATTGAGAAAAAAAATCAAAGAAGCTAGCCCAACGGTCTTTTTGTACATCATACTTCTTGAGAATTATCTAAATGATTACTTTTGCTTTTTTCCCCACCTTTGATTTCTTCATCCAAGTGGGTCTTATAGCTATGATAAGTTCTTGGATTCCATATTCTTAAGAATAATAAGGTCAAAGGAAAGAATAGTCTTGATTCTAGAAATTTTTTTCCACTTACTGTCCCCCTTGAAGCTTTTCGTTTAATATACTACTTCATCCACTCTGCTACTTACCTGGATTTATTTATAAAATTTTTAAATTAATTATGTTTTTTCTTGCCTATAAACTCTTTAAAGAATATTGGAACATATGTGACTATGAATATAGAAAATATAACTAAATACTGCAAATAGTTATTGGACATTTAGAAGAAAAATTATAACCTCATACTAATATTCTTTTTTGGACAAAAAAAGTAATATAGCTGATTCAATTAATCTTGTGAAGCATATAAGAAATGTCTTCTATTGCCTGCAAACAAATGAAAATAAAATAACAAAATTTAAATAAATTACCTAAGATACTTAAATGAGTTAATGGAAAACAAGGAAATTAACTTCATAGGTGGAATTAATATAAAAACACTAAGACAGTGTATTAGATTACAGCTAAGCTAGTTTTAAATCATTGGAAGCTTGAACTCATTATGCATCATACAGTATATAAAGTGATTCATATAAATAGATCAAGAAAACATATGTCCTATTATTTAAAATTAATCCAAACCATTAAGGTTGGTTAATAATGAATGTTGGAAGGGAGAAGGATAAATATTACGGTTTAGAGCAGACACAATTTAATGTTAAGTTTTTCTGTGAAGGAGAATGAACCTGAAACATCATGATCCAGTGTGCCTATAGTAAATTTATAATTTTAACAAAGGCATATAGTTTTCTCTGAATTTCTTTCAGAGAAACCATGTTCACTACACTGGGAATTTTTTTTTCTAATTTCATGCTCTATGAATGATAACTTTTATGGATTGAATGTTTGGGTTTCTTCAAAATTTATATTTTGAAAAATCTTAATCCCCAGTGTGATGGTATTTATTAGATGGTGGGGCCTTTGGCTGGTAATTAGGTCATGTTGGTGGAACCCTCATGAAGGGAATTAGTGCCCTATAAGAAGAGACAGGAGAAAGAGAGAGGTTTCTCTCTCCCTCCTTCTCTCTCTTTCTTTCTACAGTCATCTGCAAACCAGGAGGAGTATTCTTACCAGACACTTGATCTAGCACCTTGATCTTGGACTTCCCAGCTTTCAGAACTGTGACAAATAAATGTTCGTTGGGGCTCCTGGGTGGCACAGTCGGTTAAGCATCCCACTCTTGGTTTTGTCTCAGGTCATGATCTCAGGGTCGTGAGACTGAGCCCTGCATGGGGCTCTGCACTCAGCAGGGAGTCTACTTGAGATTCTGTTCCTCTCCCTTGCCCCGTGTGCATGTGCTCTCTCTCCCTCAAATAAATAAATAAAATCTTAAAAAATATATAAATGTTTATTGTTTAAGATCCCCAGTCTTTGGTATTCTTGTAGAGCAACCTGAACTGACTAGGACAACAACTTATTAAAGTTATTTCATAATTACAGAATTTGCCAACAGTACCTCCCTGTGCCAAAATCTATTATCTATGCTCAGTTACTAAGTTTTAGAAATAGAGCCTCTTATTCAATCCTGAAACTACTTAAACTGTTGTAGTCTTGAAATAGCTTGGTACTCTTGATCTTTGGTCATGAATTCATTTTGACATAATCTGCAGTTTTTCCCAACTGATATATTCATGCCAGTTCCTATATCAACTACTTTATGGACATTATTTTGCCATAATGACTTTTATCACCTCACAATAAAAGGATTTGCCATATTGTGTTGATTAGGCCAAGTAGACCAAGATAGAGTAGAGACCTCAGACCAACAGGAGCCAGTGAACCCACAGTATAAGGAGATCTCAATAACTGGGTAGCCACAAAACTGTAAAAAATTGATTGTTTTGTGGAAATAGTCTAGTTGAACTGTTTAAGCTTGACTTTATTGTAATAGAATTATTTGAAAGGTAATTGTGGTTCCAGGTATTTGATAGATAGTTCAGGCATTTAGCCATTTTGGATTTTTGTATTAAAATTTTAGTCTTTATGAGTTATGTTATATAACTATCTTAATTTACTTTCCAATTGAATTGTTAAGGTGAATAATTTTATTGTGAATTTAACATGCCCAGAAAGCATATTTTTGGTGTGAAATGTCAAAGTATGTTTTTCTTCCTTACATGAAAATAGCTTGCAGATTTGGTTGACATTTGATATAAAGTGATTTCTATAGTTTGAAGCACAAGTGAACTTCAATTTTAATCTTGTAATGATTATACATGTTTATGGAAAATGAGTTGAAATGCAGAACTGCAATCATTATCTGCATTTTTCAGGTTTTGCCAGGTCTAAATACCTTTTTATTTAGAGAATTTTCCATGCCTTTGGGTTACTAAAAATCAAAATAATGTAAACTGGTACATTTTTATTTGGTTGAATCTCTAGCCAAATAGGCAGTGACCATGAGCTTTATTCATAATATCATGTTTTGCATGGGCTTTGCCTATGGCTCTTGGAACACATTGGTAGCATATCAGGAAAAAGGGAATAAACCATTCTGGAGGAATGGCCTGGCTTAGGGCTGACAAACAAGGAGGGAGGTTAGAAAGCAAACTTACAGTATTTAAGAGCATAATATAATCTTGGACTATTTGTCCAACTATGAGCACCATAGTTAAAAGGCAAGTAAATACATGGGTATTTGTTCCTATTAAAACACTGTCTTGCTTTCAAAAGATTCAACTTCACTCTTTTTTAAAATTATATTTTAGAACAAACTCATTTTTAGAACAGTTAAGATTTACAGAAAAATTGATGGGATAGTACAGAAGGTTCTCACCCCACATATAGTTTCTCCTAATATTAGTACCTTACAAGTGTGGTATGTTTGTCACAATTAACAAACCAATATTGATACATTATTATTAACTAGAGTCTATAGTTTATTCAGATTTCCACAGATTTTAACTAAGGCCCTTTTTCTGTCCCATGATCTCATCCAGGACACCACATTACATTTAGTAATAATGTCTTCTTAGGCTCCTCTTGGCTGTGACAGTTTCTCAGATTTTCCTTGTCTTTATGAGTGAGAGTTTTGAGGAGTACTGGTTGGGTATTTTGTAGAATGCACTTCCTTTGGGATTTTCTGATGTTTTTCTCTTTTTTTAATTAAAAAAAGTTTTAATTGTGGTAAAGAACAAATAACATAAAAAATATGTTGACCTTTTTCCCAATATGAACATATCCCTTACATCATAGAGTTACCTTTTTTTTTTTTTTTGGTAAGAGCATTTAAGATATAGTCTCTTAGCAATTTTAGTACACAATACAGTATTATGACTATAATCACCGTGATGTAATTAGATCCCCAGAACTTATTTATTTCATAACTGACAGTTTGTACCCATTTGACCTGCATTCCTATTTTTCCCATCTCCTGATACCTGGAAACCACTGTTCTAACTCTCTGGTTCTATAAGCTTAACTTGTTTAGATTCTATATATAAGTGAGATCATACAAGTATTTGTCTTTCTGTGTCTACCTTGTCATAATACCCTCCAGTTTCATTTGTTGTCACAAGTGGCAAGATTTCCTTCTTTTTTATGGCTGATTAATATTCCACTCTATATACATACTTTATGTATATCCATGTATATGGATATATCCCACTGTGTATATATCACATATTTCTTTTTCTTTTAAGATTCATTTATTTGAGAGAGAGAGACAGTGTGAGAAGGGGAAGGGACAGAGGGAGAGGGAGAGACAGAATCTTAAGCAGACTCCATGCTAAGCACAGAGCCCAACATGGGGCTCTATTTTGAGATCCTGATATCATGACCTGAGCTGAAACCAAGAGTTGGATGCTGAACCGACTGAGCCACCCAGGTGCCCCTATATCACATTTTCTTTATCTATTCACCCATCAACAGACACTTAGGTTATTTCCATATCTTGGTTATTATGAATAATGCTGCAATGAACATGGGAGTGCAGATATCTTGTTGAGATAATGATTTCATTTCTTTTGGATGTATCAAAAGTGGAATTGCTGGATTGTATGGTAGTTCTATTTTTATTTTTTGGAAGAGCCTCCACCTCTATACTGTTTCGCATAGTGGCTGCATCAATTTACATTTTTACCACCAGTGCATAAGAGTTCCCTTTTCTCCATACTTTCACCAAAACTTGTTATCTCTTGTCTTTTTGATATTAATCATCCTAACAGGTGCAAAATGATATCTCACTGTAGTTTCAATTTGCATTTCTCTCATTGGTAGTGATACTGAGAATCATTTCTTATACCTGTTAGCCATTTCTATGTCTTCTTTGAAAAAAAAGTCCAAGTTTTTTGCCCATTTTATAATTGGGTTATGTGAGCACTTTGTGTATTTTGGGTATTAGCCACTTACCAGATAGATCTATTTTTTTCCCATTTTGTAGGCTGCCTTTTAATTTCATTGACTGTTTTCTCTGCTGTACAGAAGATTTTTAGTTTGATGTACTCCCACTTGTTTACTTTTCCTTTTGTTACCTGTGCTTTTGGTGTCAGATTTAAAAAAATCACTGCCAAGACCAAAATTAAAGAGCTTTTTCCTTATATTTTCTTCTGAGAGTTTTATGACTTCAAATCTTACATTTAAGTCTTTAATCTATTTTGGGGCACCTGGGTGGCTCAGTCAGTTGAACGTCTGCTTTCAGCTCAGGTCATGATCCCAGGGTCCTGGGATCAAGCCCCATGTCGGGCTTCCCTGCTTTGCGGGGAGCCTGCTTCTCTCTTTCACTCTGCCTTCAGCTCCCCCTGCTTGTGCTCACGCTCTCTCTCTGTCAAATAAATAAATAAAATCTTTTTAAAAATGTCTTTAATCTATTTTGAGTAAATTTTTATGTACAGCATGTGTCCAGTGCCATTCTTTTGCATAGTGTTTTTCCAAGACCACTTATTGAAGAAACAATCCTTTTCTCATTGTGTATTCTTGGTATTCTAGTCAAAGAATAAAAATATAAAAAGTTAACCATTTATGTGTGGGGTTATTTCTGGGCTCTCTATTGTGTTCCATTGGTCTAAATGTCTGTTTTTATGCCAGTGAAACACTGTTTTGATTACTATAGCTTTGTAATATAGTTTGAAATCAGGAAGTGTAATACCTTCAGCTTTGTTCTTTATCAAGATTGTTTTGGCTATTTAGAACCTCTGTTATCCCATACAAATTTTAGAATTTTTTAAAATTCTATAAAAAATGCCATTAGTATTTTCATAGTTTGTGCTAAATCTGTAGATTGCTTTGGATAGTATGAATATTTAACAATGCAAATTTTTCCAGTTCATGAACATAGGATATCTTCCCATTTATTTGTGTCTTCCTTAATGTCTTTCATCAGTGTTTTATACTTTTCAGTATTCAGATCTTTTACCTCCTTGGTTAAATTTATTCCTACGTACTTTATTTTTCTGATACCATTGTAAATGGGGTTTTTTCCTAATTTCTTTTTTGGATAATATGTTGTTAATGTATAGAAATAGAACTACTTTTGTATCTTGATTTTGTATCCTGCAACTTTATTGAATTTTTTTATTAGTTCTAACAGTTTTTTGGTGGAGTTTTCAGGGTTTTATATACATAGGATTATGCCATCTGCAACACAAAAACACTTCTTCCTTTCCTGCTTGGATACCTCTTATTTCTATTTCTTGCCTGATCACTCTGGTCAGGACTTCTATTACTATGTTGAATAGAAGTGGTGAAACTGAGCACCTTGCTTTTTTCCTGATCTTGGAGGAAAAATTTTCAGCTATTCACTGTTTAATATGATATTAGCTATGGGTTTGTCATATGGCATTCATTATGTTGAGGTACATTCCTTTTATACCTAATTTGTTGAGAATTTTTTTCATGAAAGGTTATTCAATTTTGTCAAGTGCTTTTTCTGCTTCTATTGGGATGATCCTTTGGTTGTTAATCTCTCATTCTTGTGTATGTGGTGTATTATATGGATTGATTTGCATATTTTGAACATCCTTGTACCCAGGGATAAATCTAACTTGATCATGGTGTATGTTCCTTTTAATGTGCTCTTGAATTTGGTTTGCTCATATTTTATTTTGAGGATTTTTGCATGTGTGTTCAGCAAATATATTGGTCTATAGTTTTCTTTTTTTGTAGTATCCTTGTCAGGCTGTGGTATGAGGGTAATTCTGGTTTCATAAATGGGTTTGGAAGTGTTTTTCTCCTCTTCAATTTTATGGAAGAGTTTGAGAAGAATTGACATTAATTATTCTTTAAATGTTTGATAGAATTTACCTATGAAGTCATCTTGTCCTGGGCTTTCCTTTGTTGGGAGTTTTGTTTTGTGTTTTGTTTTTTTTTACTGCTTAAATCTCCTTACTTGTTATTGATCTTTTCAGTTTTCTATTTCTTCATGATTTAATCTTGGTAGATTGAATGTTTCTAGGAACTTATCCATGTCTTCTAGGTTATCCAATTTGTCAGCATTTAGTTGTTGATAGTAGTCTCTTATAATCCTTTGTATTTCTGTGGTGTCAGTTGTAAGTTTACTCTTTCATTTATAATTTTATTTATTTGACTCTTTTCTTTTCTTGGTTAGTCTAGCTAAAGCTTTGTCAGTTTTGTTTATCTTTAAAAAAATAACTTACTTTTGTTGATCTTTTTTGTTGTCTCTCTAGTTTCTATTTTATTTATTTTTATTCAAGTCTTTCTCATTTCCTCTGCTTACTTTGGGCTTAGTTTGTTCATTTTGCCAATTCCATGAAGTATAGTTAAATAGTTTATTTGAAAAATTTTTCTTAAAGTAGGCACTTATCAGTACAAAAATTCTTCATAGAACTGTTTTTCCTGTGTCCCATAAGTTTTGGTATGTTGTTTTTCTATATTTGCCTGTTTCAAGTTTAATTTTAATTTTATTTTTGATTCTTTCTTTGATTCATTGGTTATTAAGTATGTGTTAATATCTTCTTATTTGTGAGTTTTCCAATTTTACTTCTGTTATTGATCTCTAGTTTCATACCATTGTGGTCATAAAAAGATACTCAATATGATTTCAATCTTCTTAAATTGTTAGGACTAGTGTTGTGGCCAGTGATCTATATGATCTATCCCAGCTAATTTCCATTTGCACCTAAAAACAGTATACATTATGCTGCTATTGGATGGAATTTTCTATTTACGTCTATTAGGTTCATTTAGTGTTATGAAAGTCTGCTGTTACCATATTGATTTTCTCACTGAATAAACTTCCATTGTTAAAAGTAAGGTTTTAAAGTCCCCTATTACTGCACTTCATCTTTTTCTCCCCTCAGTTCTGTGAATATTTGCTTTAAATATTTAGGTCCTCCAATATTAGGTGCATATATACTTATAAGAATTATTTTCTCTTGATGAATTGATCTTTTTATCATTATATAGTGACTTTTGTCTTTTGTGACCGATTTTGACTAAAAATCTATTTTGTCTGTTGTAAGTATAGCCACCTCTGCTCTCTTTTGTTTACTATTTGCATGGAATATCTTGTTCTATCCTTTTACTTTCAGCCTATTTGTGTCTTTAAATCTAAAGTGAGCTCCTTGTAGAGAGCATATAGTTGGATTTTGTTTCTTATCCATTCATTCACGCTGTGTCTTTTGATTGGGGAATTTAGTCCATTTTCATTTAAAGAATTATTCATGGTGAAGGACTTACTTTTCTCATTTTCTTGTTTTCTGTCTGTTTTGTAGTTCTTCTCTCCCTCTTTTTTTTCTTTCTTTGTGATTTAATTTTTTTAATAATGGTATGCTTTGATTTCTTACTCTCTTTTTGTATCTGCTGGAGGTTTCTTCTTCTTTGTGGTTGACATGAATTTTGCATAAAACATATAAGTCTCTTTTAAGCTGAGTTAAATGTAATTTATGTACTATAGTTAAAGAATTTGGAATATTCTGAGTTTGACTATATACTTACTTTTAACAATGAGTTTTATATTTTCATATGTTTTCATGTTACTTAGTGCCTTTCCAGTTCAACATGAAGAACTTTCTCTAATATATTTTTTTCCTATTTATTTATTTATTTATTTATTTATTTTTGTTGTAGTGTTCCATGATTCATTGTTTGTGTATAACACCCAGTGCTCCATTCAATACATGCCATCTTTAATACCCATCACCAGGCTAACCCATCCCTCCCCATCCCTCTCCAATCTAGAACCCTCAGGTCCTTACTCAGAGCCCATAGTCTCTCATGGTTCGTTTCCTCCTCCGATTTCCCCCCCTTCATTCTTCCCTTCCTACTATCATCTTCTTTTTTTTTTTTTAACATATAATGTATTATTAGTTTCAGAGGTACAGGTCTGTGATTCAACAGTCTTACACAATTCACAGTGCTCACCATAGCACATACCCTCCCTAATGTCTATCACCCAGCCACCCCATCCCTCTCACCCCCACCACTCCAGCAACCCTCAGTTTGATTCCTGAGATTAAGAATTCCTTGGATCATTGAGATCATATGATACATGCCTTTCTCTCATTGATTATTTCGCTCAGCATAATACCCTCCAGTTCCATCAACGTCGTTGCAAATGCCAAGAGTTCATTCCTTTTGATGACTGCATAATATTCCATTGTAGGTATATATACCACATCTTCTTTATCCATTCATCTGTCTATGGACATCTTGGCTCTTTCCACAGTTTGGCTATTGTGGACATTGCTGCTATAAACATTGAGGTGCACGTACTCCTTTGGATCCCTACATTTGTATCTTTGGGGTAAATACCCAGTAGTGCAATTGATGGGTCATACAGTAGCTCTATTTTCAACTTTTTGAGGAACCTCCATACTGTTTTCCAGAGTGGCTGCACCAGCTTGCATTCCCACCAACAGTGTAGGAGGGTTCCCCTTTCTCCGCATCCCTGCCAACATCTGTCGTTTCCTGACTTGTTAATTTTAGCCATTCTGACTGGTGTGAGGTGGTATCTCATTGAGGTTTTGATTTGGATTTCCCTGATGCTGAGCGATGTTGAGCACTTTTCCACGTGTCTGTTGGCCATTTGGATGTCTTCTTTGGAAAAATGTCCGTTCGTGTCTTCTGGCCATTTCTTGATTGGATTATTTGTTCTTTGGATGTTGAGTTTGATAAGTTCTTTATAGATTTTGGATATTAGCCCTTTATCTGATATGCCATTTGCAAATATCTTCTCCCATTCTGTCGGTTGTCTTTTGGTTTTGTTGACTGTTTCCTTTGCTGTGCAAAAACTTTTTATCTTGATGAAGTCCCAATAGTTCATTTCTACCCTTGCTTCCCTTGCCTTTGGCGATGTTTCTAGGAAGAAGTTGCTGCAGCTGAGGTCGAAGAGGTTGCTGCCTGTGTTCTCCTTTAGGATTTTGATGGACTCCTGTCTCACATTTAGGTCTTTCATCCATTTTGAGTCTATTTTTGTGTGTGGTGTAAGGAAATGGTCCAGTTTCATTCTTCTGCATGTAGCTGTCCAATTTTCCCAACATCATTTGTTGAAGAGACTGTCTTTTTTCCATTGGACATTCTTTCCTGCTTTGTCGAAGATGAGTTGACCATAGAGTTGAGGGTCCATTTCTGGGCTCTCAATTCTGTTCCATTGATCTATGTGTCTGTTTTTGTGCCAGTAGCATATTGCCTTGTTGATGACAGCTTTGTAATAGAGCTGGAAGTCCAGAACTGTGATGCCGCCAGCTTTGCTTTTCTTCTTCAACATTCCTCTGGCTATTAGGGGTCTTTTCTGGTTCCATACAAATTTTAGGATTATTTGTTCCATTTCTTTGAAAAAAATGGATGGTATTTTGATAGGGATTGCATTAAATGTGTAGATTGCTCTACGTAGCATTAACATCTTCACAATATTTGTTCTTCCAATCCATGAGCATGCAACATTTTTCCATTTCTTTGTGTATTCCTCAATTTCTTTCATGAGTATTTTATAGTTTTCTGAGTACAGATCCTTTGCCTCTTTGGTTAGATTTATTCCTAGGTATCTTATGGTTTTGGGTGCAATTGTAAATGGGATCGATTCCTTAATTTCTCTTTCTCCTGTCTTGTTGTTGGTGTATAGGAATGCCCCTGATTTCTGTGCATTGATTTTATATCCTGCCACTTTGCTGAATTCCTGTATGAGTTCTAGCAGTTTTGGGGTGGAGTCTTTTGGGTTTTCCACATAAAGTATCATATCATCTGCAAACAGTGAGAGTTTGACTTCTTCTTTGCCGATTTGGATGCCTTTTATTTCTTTTTGTTTTCTGATTGCTGAGGCTAGGACTTCTAGTACTATGTTGAATAACAGTGGTGATAGTGGACATCCCTGGCATGTTAATGACCTTAGGGCAAAAGCTTTCAGATTTTCCCCATTGAGAATGATGTTCGCTGTGGGTTTCTTTTAGATGCCTTTACGATACTGAGGTATGTACCCTCTATCCCTACACTCTGAAGAGTTTTAATCAAGAAAGGATGCTGTACTTTGTCATATGCTTTTTCTGCATCTACTGAGAGGATCATATGGTTCTTGTTCTTTCTTTTATTAATGTACTGTATCACACTATTGATTTGCGGATGTTGAACCAAGCTTGAAGCCCAGGAATAAATCCCACTTGGGAATGGTGAATAATCCTTTTAATGTACTGTTGGATCCTATCGGCTAGTATTTTGGTGAGAATTTTTGCATCCATGTTCATCAGGGATATTGGTCTGTAATTCTCCTTTTTGATGGGGTCTTTGTCTGGTTTGGGGATCAAGGTAATGGTGGCCTCATAAAATAGGTTTGGAAGTGTAACAAACACCTCTTCTAGTCCTTGCAGATTTGGTTTCAGCATGTAAATCTCTGTTAGGTCTCTAAGCTAATCTCCAGGATTACAATTAAGTGGGTTGTAGCTGGGTCACATGCCTGCTGCTGGGACCAGAGCCAACAAGTCAGCTACCTGGACACAGCCTACCTTCTCCTTGGTGTGGGTTCCAGCAGTGTTTCAAAATCTCCTATCTGGATCCCAGAGCTCCCTCAAAGACAGTTTGTCTATGGATAGCTAGCAAATTATTGTTGCCGAGGGGGAATATGAGCAAGGGGTCTGCTATTCCAACATCTTGCTGATGTCACCTCCCATTCTAACCATTTTTGAATGTACAGTTCAGTAGTTTATTATCTGTATTCACATTGTTTTGTAACAGATATCTAGAGCTTTTTGATCATGCAAAAATGAAACTATACCCATTGAACAGCAATTGATTTACACCCCCTATCCCAAGATTCTTTTAGTTATTAAGTTTGCCTAGGAGACTTAAAATACAATTTGATTTTATATGAGATAAGAAAGAATATTTATTGAAAACTACTATGTTCCAGGCATTTGTCAGCTACTTTTAAATATGTTTTCTTATTTAGTTCTTATACAAGTAGAGTGAAGCTGTACTTACTGTCCTCATTTTTCAGATTTGGGAACTTTGGCTTTGTTGAGTAACCTACAAAAGGCTACATAGCAATTGATGAGGCAGATATTGATCCCAAACCGGACCTGTAGAAATGTAAATGAGTAGAGTTTGAGGAAATGAAGAGAGAATCTGATGATTTAATTCATATTTTATTACTTCAGTGAAATATGTAGAGGTTGTACTTTAAGCATTCAGCATTTTGGAGTTGGAAAACTCTGCTTCAGGGTCTGCTGCACTCTGGACCATTTCACATTCCATTCTCATGACTGACTGATGTGCATGACTATGACAAATGCTTGGCAGCCTCATTGGGCGGGGCTTGTGAGTGTGAGGACTCAAACTGTCATTAAACTTAGGGCCTGGTGCCAAGGACTGAGTGCATGCGGAAGACACTGCTCCAAGCTCCACCACCCTATTGGCCAAAGCACAAGTGCAAACTGTGCTTGTGAAATTATCATAAATTATTTTTCTAATGGAACATTTTAAATCAGACAAAGAAAATGCTTTCCCTCTGGAATGGAATCCCACCCTATTGCATTCTGAGTTTGACTTGATAAATAATGGGACAGGCTACTGAGGGAGATTACAAATTGTATCTCTCAAAGGGTTTTAAAGAGAGAATAACCATCTGTCCATGATGAGTCGAAGGTAGAGTTGTGTCTATGAATCTGAAAAACCCATGGTATTATAAAAAGAGTATTTTTACTAATCGGAACACGACCCCAGCTTTAGTTCTGAGCTTTTGAGTAACTCTTCTTGTGACCCTAAGCAAGTGGCTAGAATTCTGTCACCATATGATTGTCACCTCCAGAGAACAGGTCCTCTAATTTATATGCTTCTGGCACCTAAATATCAAGAAATAACTCTCACTAAATTATGAGAGGTTGGACTAAAATATGTTCTGTGAAAACTAGCTCCATGGGAGGCAAGTAAGTACTCTATTATAGAGATGTTTTGTGGTAAGATGGGAGACAGTGAGTAGAATAAAATTAAGCTTTTTTTAAAATGCTAAGATCTCTCAGAGCCTTTCATGTGCTAAGGGGTAGAGTGATTTTCCAAGAATTAACTGTCATTAAGTGACAGTTAATTTCCCAAACATACTTGACCATAAAACCCGTTTTGTGCAATATATCATAGATATAGTGTTCTGTGAATCATTTTTTGATAATCACAGATTTCCAACTCAATACTGTAACTTCTAGCTTTGAAAATTCAGTACATGCATGTTTTCTAAATATCCCTGCTTATTTTAATACTTATCAGGAGAAGTATCAAAATTAATTCATTCACTAATTTATTCAGGAAGGATTTATTAGCACCCATTATGTGCTAGGATAGTGCCAAGTGTTGAGAACATGTCAATGAATAAACAATAACAAAATTTCTGTCCTCATGAAGCCTATATTTTAGTGCAGTAAGACAGACAATAAATAAGTAATAATATGTAAATGTGCTATGGAGAAAAATAAAGAGAATTCTGGGTTAACTTTAGTAACTTATAATAAATTAGCTTAATAATAAAATTTAGTAGAAGTGAAACTGTGTGATTTCTGCAGGTAAGTCAGAAAAGGCCTTTCTGCTTTCTTTGATTATCTTGGAATGGCCACTCCAGATGCTTTTTCATAGGCTGTTGTTTCTGGGAACACATGGTCTGGAAATCCCAAGCCACAGGGAGAGATCACATGTAGG
This sequence comes from Callorhinus ursinus, assembly GCF_003265705.2. Taxonomy (NCBI): domain Eukaryota; kingdom Metazoa; phylum Chordata; class Mammalia; order Carnivora; family Otariidae; genus Callorhinus; species Callorhinus ursinus. The sequence continues at coordinate 3,815,495 of NW_027397068.1, forward strand.
GGCTCTGGTCAAACAGTCCCAGTTGCCCCTATTCTTGGAATCATTTCAACCCAAGGGTCTAACATCTTGGTGAAGATGCCTCCATGGAACTTCAGTGCTCAGGTATGGGAGTTACTGCCAGCCATTTGAGCCTTCCCAACTGCAGCTGTAGAAAAAGAAACAAAATATCTTTCTTGTGCCCTCTCAATTCCTGACCTACAGAATCCTTGATCATAACATGTTTGTTGTTCTATGCCATGAAGAATGATTTGTGATTTAGCAGCAGTAGACTTAGTAACAAGGGTCATATCTCTTTTCTTTCAGGTCACATCTGAGAGAATGGCTATGATTTGCTTCAACAAGCTCTTTTTTGTCACTTCCTGTTTCAGAGTTTAGGTGGCAATTGAGGTTGGATAGTATCTGAGAAAAGCCTGGTTATCTTATGCATTGGTGTGGGTAACTCAAAAACTGTGCCTTGCTTTTGTGTCAACTATCAATGGCTTGGGAAACCCGAACTCATCATAATGGATATCATAAAAGACTGATATATTAAGCAGGTTGCCTACTTAGTAGCTCATAGTGATTTATATAACATAGTATGAACTAAGATACTCATGATGCTGATCTATCATCTCTGTTCAGAAATCTCTATTCAGGAAGTTTGATTGTTCAGACACCATGAAATTGGAACAAGAATCATTTGATTGATTTAAATGGCTAATAAAATTAAACTGTGATAAACTAATAATCTATTCCCATAAGAGGCATGAACCTCTCACAGTACCAGAAATTGAATTTAATTAACTGGTTCCCTTCTCTACACAGTAGGTAACCACTGTAAATTTTGTTTCACTATATATTTGCTTTCTGTTCTATGCTGATCTCTAAATTTTGAGATATACAGGAATTCTTTACAATATCTCAATACCATTAATTGTATTATCATAACATCTTTCTTTATACCTAAAAGCCATTCGATTTCTATAAGGTGATTTTAAATATATTTCATTTCCTAGTTCATATCATTGATTAAGTATTCAAATTCTCAATACTCGAAAAGCCAATGAACATTACTTATTTATTGAGAAAGATGGAATATCTATAATTAGATGGGATTTTAAGAAGGCACATTTCTGAAAAGCCCCATGAAGCCAACAAGAAGGATAAAGTTTTCCAAAGAAATCTATGAAGTGATATATTTATTTTTAAATTTATTTTCTTTGAAATGGGCATAAAAGCAGAGGCAATTCACAGAAATAAATGTGATCTATGATAATATTAGTCTTTATAATATGACTGATTCTTGATTTGAATGAACACTTTGGAATTATTCTTTTTTTTTCAAGATTTTATTTATTTATTTGACAGAGAGACACAATGAGAGAGGGAACACAAGCAGGGAGAGTGGGAGAGGGAGAAGCAGGCTTCCCGCTGAGCAGGGAGCCCGATGCGGGGCTTGATCCTAGGACCCTGGGATCATGACCTGAGCTGAAGGCAGATACTTAATGACTGAGCCACCCAGGTGCCCCTAGAAATTATTTTTAATGGCTTCGATGACAGCTATAGTACCCATACTTCTCTTCCTACTGACCCCTACAAGAAGTCTAATCAGCTTTTAAAAACTTAAGAATGTAAATTCTTCATTTTCTAGGTGTGGAAATTTCCATGCCACTAAAATGCAAATCAACATAGCTATGCAATTATTTCATGTATAAGGAAAATTGTTTAGCCTCTCAGTTCTAGTCCTGGTAGTTGTCACAGTCATTAGTAAGAAAATAGATGGTCTCTGCAAGACTTCAGAATCAATTAGCCTGCAATTATTACTGTGTGTATATTTATTTGCAAGTAGTCTTCATCTTTGATTATCATAAATGAGCTATTGTCTCTTTTGCCTAATGTCCTACAAGAAGGAAAAAATAAATGATATGACAAAGAGGAAAAAGCAAACATTTATGTAGCCTATACAATCATAAGAATTGTAAGGAGACAAACCTGTCAGATAATCCTGCCCATCATTCCAAATGTATTGCATTATTCTATATTCAGTGTGCTTAGTTGTATAATAATTATTCTCTTATTGCTTCATTTGGGGATTCATTCCATAGAATAAAAAATGTTTTGATTAGAAAAAAATAGACAGTTTTTCATTATCAATTTTATTATAAAATACCACATCTTAAAAGGTGATATTTTGAATACAGTGAGATTGATGTAACTGTACAGAGTTAAGATAGCTTTTAGGAAGTACATGAAACCAGATTTTAAAAATTCCATTCCAACGAACTTTTTTTTTTGCTTTGGTATTTGGTGAGATTGGAATGATTTTATAAGTCAACCTACTTGTCTACTGTACTTCTTTTAGGCACACATTTTTCAAATTTCATTGATTTCGTGTTGAATGTGAGTCAGATAGTTAACTCGTATCTAGGTCCACAGTGTTGAGGTCTTTTCCAAGCAACACTGGTTATTGGGCATGTGTATTCAGATTGGCTCAAAAAGGGATAGCAGGAGAAAAAAGAAATTATAGTCATAAAAACAAAGAGATACTGAGTTCAGGAAGCATGATGGGCCTCAGTTACATACTGTGAGGAAGCACAATCTACTGGAAGACGATTACTGAAGTCAGAATACAGGAGGATCTAGGGGTAGATTTGGATTCCAAATTCAAAATAGTTTACAGTGGGAAGTTAGAATGGAGACTATAAACATTAGGAGGTCAAAAGTGGCTTGTTTTTATGCTATGCTGCCTATATAGTGGTGGGGTAGAGTCTGTAGACTCAGAGGATCTTGTAGGGTCAAACATCCTTAAGCTGAGTTCGTTGCTTTGGTTCCCAAAGCATTTTATTGTGAAAATTGGCCCAGGTATTTATAATATTATATTATTTCATACTTCAAGAATGCCCCCCAAAAATTTCTAATAGGTAGAAACAAATGCAAGACTGTTTTTTTGGTTACTCCTTGGCTCCATTTTTTCCTAAGCTGGGATACTGTGCACATTTTCCCCTCTTTCAAATAGCCTTGGTGATGTGACCTGCTCTCTCTCCTTCATGGTTACCCTATTACTTCTTTCCTTCATTTATTAATTTTCAGCACATGTGCATTGAGAACCTATTTTGGACCAGGTACTGGGAAAGTAATGTATAAAAGCAGACATACCTTCTGCCCCTATGGGGTATAAAATTCTAGTAGGAGAGATAAGCATTAAATCTAGGGCTGATGTAACAAAATGTAACATTCAGCAGTTCTGGGAGTTGATACATGGGTACTTGTATTATATTTTTAATGTATCAATAATAATATTTACAAAGTACCTATTGTATGCCAGGCATTGTGTTAAATTCTTTACATGTGTTAACCAATTTAATCCTTACAACCTCTTATGATCCTATGGGATAGGTAGTGTTATTATGTCCATTTCCAGGTGAAGAAATTAAGATTTGGAGAAATTAAATAGCTTTCCCAGGTGTGCGTAACCTGCAACAGTCAAAGTCAAGACTTGAACTTACAGTAGGTAAAAAAAAATTTCTCTGTTCTCTCTGCCCTTTTTTTAAAGTTTATTTTATGTATGTATGTATGTATGTATGTATGTGTTTTAGTAATCTCTACACCCAGCGTGGGGCTCAAACTCACAATCCTAAGATCAAGAGTCATATGCTCTTCAGACTGAGCCTGCCAGTTGCCCCTCTCTCTATCCTTTTTATCTCTCCTGCTTTCCAAGGACAAACTAATCAGAATTGGAACTAAATTTAAGCTGTGGTTGGTTAGTACCTTGGATAGCTCCCAGGGCACGGTTCCCAGATGAAGTTCAAGGCCTCACTGGGTCTCTTATTCTCAGAGCATCCCAACTATTGGAGTTTGTCTTTCTTTTTTCACCAACTCAGTAGGTCTCTAGATCTTAAAGAGGCTCAGCCAGCTTAATAACTCAGTCATCAACACTTTTTAAATATTATCTGGAAAATGTTATAGTGGAAAGTTGGAGGGAGGATATATGGAGGCAAATATGCCAGTATATAGAGTCTGTGATGAGGGTGTTTCTCATTCTCCAATACTCTTTCTTCCCCAACACAGTTACCATCCATTAGAAGAGAAAGACAGCTTTTTAGCTAGTAAGGTATTCTACAGAAATTTTATGACCCCATGAGCTCTGACAGACTTGTAATAACACATTTTGTAACAGTTAATCATGAGTTTAACCAACAAGCATTAAAAAGTAGAAAATTAAAGTAATTTCACAACATGGGGTATAATTGGTTTCTTTTGTGCTTTGCTGTGTTCAGCCAAAGATATCATGCAATCACACATTTGCTCTAAAATAAATTTTGTTTTTCTTCACAGAACTGCAGTGAATAATCTAGCTATATATATTTTATAATGTATTTATTTATTTATATATTTATACATATATTTTTTCTGTTCATAAATATAACTGCCTCTGACCTTCTGATTATTTATGGGGAAAAAAACCCTTCTCTCATTGCTTTACTCATGAGCAGGAATAATGAGGAAAAATATGCCTGGCCTATCTCCCCCCCACCCCGGGGGGGAAAAATGCTGCCACTTTTACTTTTTCCATGTGCACATAGTAGTTATTCTGCCTCAACATTTCCTCTTGTTTAGATTTCTGTACTTTGTCCTTTTCAGACCCAGAAACAAGAAGGATTACTAAAGAATATAATAAGTTAATAATGTATGGATTTCAGAAGCTCTTTGCTTTAAGGTTACTGCTAAGCCAGATGTGTACTATCCATCAGAGGTTTTGCCCTGTTCTATAATCCCATCGGCAAATTTTTGTATCTGTTTCTTATCATATCCTGGAAGGAATTCCATGAAATAACTGAAATGGGAAAAAAAAGAACAAAAACAGATCAAGATTCTAGTGAGACTGCATTTTAAGGAAAAAAATAAAGTGAAAATCCCACATATTTTGAGTAAGTCTAGAGTATCTTGATTTTAATTTGGGATTTTTACTATAATTGGGCACTAGTTCTAATAAAACCGATGTGCTCTACTTCATTTGATCCTTGCAAGAGAGAGAATTATTGACCTAATTTATAGATGCATTAATTGATGCTCACAGAATATTAAGTGTTTTACTCAAAACAGGTGAAATGTTCTGACTTTCTAAGTTATTTTTACTTCACTAATCTGTTCATGCATAATAAAACTAAATTATCTTTTTTAAGCATGAAGTAGAATATTATGAGTTAAATTATGAGGCAAAACTAACAACCAAACCAAAAATCAGTGCTAAATATTTGAGTGTCTGTGGTTGATTGAATTACATGACCATTAAACATGCTCAGAGTCTAAAATAATGTTTCACCTACTATAAAACTTTTAAATTTAGGCTAGTGTGGAGAGATTATCCTGCTGAATTATCGAAAAAAAAGAATAGTATATTACATTTATATCAATGTGGGCAAAGTTAAGAGCGTATTATTGACTAAAAGATGCTTTCCTATAATAAATACTATGGATAATTTATAGTCAATTGTTATTAAATGTATGCACATCTCTAACATTCCTGAGTGCCAGATGTTCTTTTAAATAAGTTGAGCGGGGCGCCTGGGTGGCTCAGATGGTTAAGCGTCTGCCTTCGGCTCAGGTCATGATCCCAGGGTCCTGGGATCGAGTCCCGCATCGGGCTCCCTGCTCCTTGGGAGACTGCTTCTACCTCTGTTTCTCCCTCTCTCTCTCTCTCCTCCTCTGTCTCTCATGAATAAATAAATAAAATCTTTAAAAAAAAATTTAAATAAGTTGAGTGTTTTATACCATGAATTTGTTTTAGTATACATATCCATGTAAATAGCACAAAAGTATTTGTATCTGTGACCAAATTATAAAGAAAGCCTAAATTAATTTATAAAAGCCAGTGAAACACACCTCCATGTTATTATAGTTTAAGGTTATTGTGAAAATATTCATTACCACTAGTCAACAATGATTATGTAGAAGAAAGGTAGCATTGGCCATATCTATTTTAAAACTAGCACAATAGTGGTTTTGCTCACTCAATTGGTTGCAGCATAAGCAAAGCTTTTTGTCAGGCTAACTGAGGTAGGAGTTTTCTTCACTATAAAATAGGGGTTTTAAAATTTTGTCTCCTGTCTAATTTTCCATCAAATATTAAAAAACATTGTATGTCCTGTGCCAATAACTTTGTCAAGCCTCAAAAACATTCAAACATTTTAGAAGAAGAATTATTTTAAAAAACTGATATTCTCATTTTGAAAGATTTGAGCTATTCATCAAAGTACAAAAAGGGAAAATACACTCAGAATTTCATTACTCAGATGCAATATATAATTAATAGTACACCATACTACATATTTCTTTATGTGTGTAAACTTATAGTTTTACATGGATGGATAGTGTATCAATTAACTTTGCTTTCAACTGCATATTACTGAAAACTTAATAGTTGTCTGGGTAAATAGAGGTTACTTTTTCCCACATAGCAAGAAGTTAGAGATGATATAGAAACTCAGTGATGAAATAAAAAAACTTTATCTTTCAACTGTTATTATTAGTATGTCCTCCCACCTCCTTTTTTTTTTTTTTTTTTTTTTTGGTCTCATGGTGGTAAAATGGCTACTTTATAACCAGGCATCTATAGTCAAGACATGAACAAAGGGAAGTACCAGCCAAAGATTTGCTTCTCCTTTATTGCCAGGAAACAAAACAAAATTTCCAGGCAGTTCTCACCTGAAGTAGATTTCTGCTTATAGCTCATAGGCCAGAACTATATTGCAGTTCCCCTCCTCACTGGAAATGGGTCTGAAAAAGTGAGAAATTAGCTTTTGTAGCCCTTATAAAAGATGGTAAAGTAGAAATATACTTTTTATTAAAAAATGCATAAAATGCAATCATATTTAATTTTGATATTTTAAAATAAAATGTTTCATATTTAAGTTTATAGAAGAAAAAACCTAAAGTAAAATTCAAGGAAATATTGAACTTCTCATAAATATATTCCCACTAAAATATACTATTGCTTTAAAGATATTTGTAAGATTAGAAAAAGTCTGAAAACTTTTAACGGTTTTAAATAATGTTATTTAAAACACCTTGTTTATATTTTTACTGAACTAATTAACTTGTGATTTAACAGAAGATTAGCATGTTCATGTCCTTTGTAGCTTGATTTTTAAATTTATATTGACAGTTGAACATTGTCAAGATACCAAACATTTGTATTCTCCTGTGATTGTAATTTCCATAATTGTTTATATGCATGTTCAAACTGATCAATGATTTATCTAGTCATTGTATGACAGCTTTTCCCTCACATTTATTTGTCTTTGACTCTGAATTAACTTGATTATTTGATAGACATTTTTTAAAAGACATTTCTTAGGTGATGAATTCTTTGATTTACTTAGCCTTTGAAAATACCTATCCATTGCTTTTATGACAAATGGTAATAGTGACCTGTTATAATATCTTGAGTCATGATTTCTTTCACTCATAGCCATTCCTATTTGCCTCTTGGCATTGTATGTTGCTATGGAGAAACTTAGGCTAGCTTGTTTATTATATTTTTCCCTATTTTGATGAATTACTTATTTTTGCTTGGGCTCCTGGAATAAAGTAACTACTTTTGAGTTATTAACAGAATATAAGATCCAAATTATAACTTACTTAAATGGCATTTATCTTCAAATTGCTTTCATTTCATTTCATTTACTCTCCACAACAAGTCTGAAGTCTACAAGTGTAGACACTCCTCTTACCTCGCTCATGTGGTCCTTCTTGGTCTCTGTAATCCAGGGGGTGCTTCAGCATCACCCCCAGGTTCTGGGATTTTCACACTGGTATTTTGTCTATGGATTGTTGCTAATTCATCGTCAACTAGAGGGAACTGAAGTCAGGAGCAACCTATACCACCATTTTGATGTTATCACTCTTATGTTGCTTATTTTTTTAAGAAGAAACAGTTGTCGTTAATGAGAAATAAAAAAAAGTCCTTCAGTTAGAATGGATGGTGTTAAAATGTGAATAATAATTTTCAAATCAATAAAAATAATTTTATGCACATTTCTAGAGAAACTATCCTTATAATTGTATATAAAAATGAGTATAGGGTTAGTAACATATGTTTTAATGTAAGGAAATAACATCAAAGGGCTCTTCATAGAAGGTAAGGTAACACATGAAAAGTATGTTCTTATAACTGCAACTATCCAGATAGTTTTATAGTTTTTAATGATTACTATTTTCATCAACCAAGTTACATGTCTTAATAACAGTTTATTAAGTTTTCAATTATTGCTAAACTCCAATCTGGGAATTCCCGAATTATTCAAAAGATAATAACCTTTTTGCAGAACTAATATGTTGCCTGTACTTTTTTTTTCAAGTTGGCAGAAAATAAAATGCTGGAACTCAAAAAATGAAAGTAAATTATCTTTTAGAAGAAGAAGCTATATTATTTTCATTCACCTCATTATTTACCTGTTCTTTGGTACTGGGGGAAATCTGTGCTTCAGTCTCATGGAACTTCTCTTATTTGGCAAGATAGAGTCTTAAATTTTTATTTTTATTAGAAACTATTATAAGAGGGAGAGAGAAAGCAATTCAAATAATTTACAGAATAATACAAAGTGTTGTGTATTTTAAATTTGTTCGCATCCTTTTTCTGAAATTGCCACTCACAGAAAATTGGAACTGGAAGGGAACCTAAAGATCAGTAAATAAGCTTCCCCCTTCCTTATTTAAGAAGAAACAAAGTTTAATTACCTGCAGGGTTAAGAATGATTTAGATCTCATTTTTATTCAAATATCAGTTGGGATCGAGAACCACGGGCTGATGGAAGAAGAAACAGTTACTACGGTTGGTCCAGGCTACAGTAAACATCTAGAAGTGCTTGGCAGGTTAAGAAGTCAGTATTCCTGCAAGAAAAGTAAATCAGAAAACAAGAGATGGACGAGAAAGACAGATGCAAGGAGGTAAAAGACTATGTCGGCTCATTCTCCATTACCATACACTTTCAATCCAGTCACATAGATGGTGGCTACAGAAGGTGGTGTAACTTTTGAGTCTAACCTTTATTACCTTTCGTGTTGCCCTGGCTAAGTGTAGATCTTACCATTTTAGGCCAGAAGAGAATTTGGTGACTTAAGTGTGGTATTTTAATACAATATTATTACTGAATTGGGTTGTGTCTACCTGGAAAGTCCTACCCATCTTCCAGACCATGTCATATACTGGGTTAAGAGTGAAGACTGGTACCTTACTAGATGATAAATTTATAATATGATTTTAAAGATTAATATGAGTCTAGATATTTAAATTTTATTATTGGACCTACAGAATAGAAAAATCACACTTGTAGATAGACATTTAACATAGAGAAATGATGGATACTCTTCATTTTTTAAATTGAGCCATGATTGACATATAGCATATAACATTATGTTAGTTTAACTAATGTACAACATAATGATTCAATGTATGCATATATTGCAAAATGTTCATCACAATAAGTCTAGTTAATATACAATACAGTATTATTAACTATAGTCATCATGCTGTACATTACCTCCTCAGGACTTATTTATTTTATAACTAGAAGTTTATACCTTTTGACCACCTTTACTCATTTTGCCACTTCCAACCTCTGCCTCAGTCACTGATAACAACCAATCTGTTACCTGTACCTGTGAGTTTGTTTTTGTGTTGTTTAGATTCCATATATCAGTGAGATTTGTCATTTTCTGGCTTACTTCATCTAGCATAATGCCCTCAAATTCCATTCATGTTGTTACAACTATAACCTTTTTTTTTAAGATTTTATTTATTTGAGAGAGAGAGCAGAGCAAGAGAGAAAGCACAAACAGTGGGAGGGGTAGAGGGAGAAGCAGACTCCCCATTGAGCAGGGATCCCTATGCTACGTGGGACTCGGTCCCAGGACCCTAAGATTATGACCTGAGCCAAAGGCAGACGCTTAACCAACTGAACCACCCAGGTACCACACAAATATAAATTCTTTATGCAGCAAAATTTAGAAATTTTTAAAAAAATTTTTTTATTGTTATGTTAATCACCATACATTACATCATTAGTTTTTTATGCAGTGATCCATGATTCATTGTTTGTGTATAACACCCAGTGCTCCATGCAGAACGTGCCCTCTTTAATACCCATCACCAGGCTAACCCATCCCCCACCCCCCTCCCCTCTAGAACCCTCAGTTTGTTTTTCAGAGTCCATCATCTCTCATGGTTCCTCTCCCCCTCTGATTTCCCCCCCTTCATTCTTCCCCTCCTGCTATCTTCTTCTTTTTTTTTTCTTAACATATATTGTATTATTTGTTTCAGAGGTACAGATCTGTGATTCAACAGTCTTGCACAATTCACAGTGCTCACCATAATACATACCCTCCCCAATGTCTATCACCCAGCCACCCCATCCCTCCCACCCCCCCACCACTCCAGCAACCCTCTGTTTGTTTCCTGAGATTAAGAATTCCTCATATCAGTGAGGTCATATG
>NW_027397068.1:3826367-3874503 GCF_003265705.2 Callorhinus ursinus
TATATATATATATATATATATATATATATATATATATATATATATATCCCATCTTCTTTATCCTTTCATTTGTCAATGGACATCTTGGCTCTTTCCATTGTTTGGCTATTGTAGACATTGCTGCTATAAACATCAGGGTGAACGTACTCTTTTGGATCCCTATATTTGTATCTTTGGGGTAAATATAAATATCCAACAACAAGGGATTGAATATTATGGAATATTATATACTCATTAAATAATCACATAAAAGTATAATGCTGATATTAAAGTATCTTCCTGAAATATTTTTCAATGTAAATTATAGGCTATAAAGTTATATTTAAAGGATATACTATTGTATGTATATATACTATTATGTTAGTGTAAATTCATGAGAGATGAAAATATAAAATAGCTACAATTTATTTTAGTGATAATTATAATGTAAATACCTGTTAGAACAGCTCTGTCAAACCTCACGGCTTTTCTTTCACAAAGCTTCTCTTGAAGCTAAATAATGGAGGAAGAAGATGAGACCGAGTAAACATAGTTGGAACTGGAGCTCAGACAGATAAGCATGTGGTATCGAAGCCCAGTGCATTTGGATTCACTGCTTTAACCTGATAGGCACTTGATAAGCACAGATAAAGAAGGTTCATTTTATACATTCTCAGTTCTTCTGTTATACCTTTAATAGATACCATTAGTTTATATTATTTTCCAGCACGAGATAAAAATGAATATGACCCTCCACCCCCACCCAATAAAGTAGGTCATATTCTCCCTTGGTGTCTACTTGTTGTTGTTTCTGATTTATTAGACCTGATAATTTATGGCAACTAAGGAATTGGTTGATTTGGCATTAGTCGCTCCCTGCTTTCCAGTTTTTTGCTATCATTTTGTAGCCATGGAATCAAAAGCCGGCCAAGCAATCTGCCTCTTAACCTAGTCACTTTTGTTCCTGGGCTGAATCCAGTCCCACACATGGATGAAAATAAATCTCATTTGAATTCTCAACCAGGGGGAAATGCCTTTTTGGTGTGATCCAGAAGAGATCTAAATAGCAAAACTGTGTTATGAGTAAGGTTTGCTAATATCCAAAGAGTTTGGCAGAATTTTACCTCTCAGTACCCCATGAGGGTGCTTGTGAGTATAAAGTAGGATCTTATGCAAGAGTCTAAAGTTTATTAGTCATATTTATTTACCTTACAAAACCAAAATTATATCTCTCAATTGTTTTGAAGACAGCTGCAGCTAACATATCTATCCCTCTGGGTCTCTCAGACTTAGGTTATATTTTCTCAATTCTTTGGAACAGTTGGGACCCTGGCTACCACATTGCTATACTGCAGCAAACAGATTATTCAGAGCATATTATTATTATGATTCACTGCAGAAAGGGAGCTTCAGATTTAGGAAATTTCCAATGTTGTATGGAATGGAAAACCTTGAAACACTGGCATAAGCATTTCTGATTTACTGGGAAGGCAACTATTTAGAATAGAGCGTTCAATTTAAGATACTGATTAGTTTTTTTATGATTTTTTAATTAAATTCAATTAATTAACATACAGTGTATTATTAGTTTCAGGGGTAGAATTTAGTGATTCATCAATCTTATATAACACCCAGTGCTCATTACATCACATGCCCTCCTTAATTCCGACACCCCGTTAGCCCATCCTTCCACCCCCCCAGCAACCCTCAGTTTGTTTCCTATGATTAAGAGTCCCTTATGGCTTGTCTCCCTCTCTGATTTCGTCTTGTTTTATTTTTCCCTCCCTTCCCCTACGATCCTGTTTTGTTTCTTAAATTCCACATATGAATGAGATCATATGATAATTATCTTTCTCTGATTGACTTATTTTGCTTAGCATAATACCCTCTAGTTCCTTTCATGTCGTTTTTGACTCAAAAAGTGATTCTTAGAGAAGAACAGTATACATGGGATCTAAGATTATAAAAAAAAAGGGACACAACCTGCATCTGGATTCAGAGACTCCAGTTTCCTCATACCTCAAGACTCAAATATTGCTTTGATAGTTCATATCAAATGATGTGATATCATATCAGGGATGTCCAATACTTACGGTATAATAATAACAAATTGTAAAGTAACATATCCCACTTCATTTTTATGTCATTGTATTATTTATTTTTTTAAGGTTGAATTTGTTAGTTTAGGCCAGGGGTCATCAACTCTTTTTGTAAAGAACCAGATAGTAAATATTTTAGGCTTTGGGGGTACACCACAATCTCTGTTGCAACTACTCAACTTTGCTATGGTAGCTTGAAAAGAGCCAAAGACAATATGTAGGATGAATCTTTCTAATTTAATTTTCCCAAATACTCTAAACACATGGATTAGGATGAATAATCTAAACATAGGGCTTGTTTTAGGAAGACTTAATATTGCAAGACTAAGTCAGCCAACAATCACTAAAACCATTTAAACAAAATCTGTTGAATTTCCTCCTATTTAATTACTCTTAAATACTATTTATAGTATTTATCACACTATGGGTCACATTTTTCTCTAGTGCTCATCTCCTCTTCCTCCCCTTTTTTTTTCTTCTATTAACACATTAGAGATGTTATGGCACACAGATAACCTGAACTCTATAATGGAAATTGTGGTCTGTGGACAGTTAATTAAATCTTATACAAATTTAGTGAGCAAATTCTACCAAAAGAACAAGTTCTCTATAACTTAAGGTTAGATTCTGACTTTATTACTGATTTATAGTTGTTTTTAATACTGGAAAACATAGATTACACTCAAATTTTGTTCATTACTATGCAAAACTTTTGTTCTTGCATACCCCAAAAATAGCTTCACAACTTTCTAACTTCCTTCCTTCCTTCCCTCCCTCTCTCTCTTTTTTTCTCTCTCTCTTCTCTCTCTCTTTTCTCGTTCTTCCTTCTTTCTTTCTTTCTTTCTTTCTTTCTTTCTTTCTTTCTTTCTTTCTTTCTTTCTTTCTTTCTCTTTCTTTCTTTCTTTCTTTCTTTCTTTCTTTCTTTCTTTCTTTCTCTTTCTTTCTTTCCTTCTTTCTTTTTCTTTCTTTCTTTCCTTCTTTCTTTGTCTCTTTCTCTCTTTCTTTCCTTCTTTCCTTCTGCCTCCCTGCCTTCCCTGCCCTCCTTCCTTCTCCTGAAGAGTCCCTAACTATAGCCATGTGGACGTAACATAATATTGGGTGACAGTTCCAAGAACTAGGGTTAATGTGCCAGTAACCTCTTATGAATTTCTGATGAGATCAGAGCCCTTTGTAAAAGTTGCTGGGCTGGTTTCCTGCATTTAACTTGTAATTCCAACGTAAGCAGATGAGAAGACATCACTAAGAATAGACAAAGTTCAGGCACCTGGGTGGCTCAGTCAGTTAAGCATCTGACTTCGGTCAGGTCATGATCCCAGGGTCCTGGGATCGAGCCCCACGTCACGCTCCCTGCTCAGCGAGGAGCCTGTTTCTCCCTCTCCCTCTGCTGTCCCCCCTGCTTGTGCTCTCTTGCTGTATGTCAAATAAATAAATAAAATCTTAAAAAAAAAGAATAGAGAAAGTTCCAGGCATTCTTCCTCCATTTCTGATCTCTGAGAAATTGTAACGTATCTTCACCCTCTTCCAAGATTCATCTGTTGGTTATCTGACTAGCTGTAAAGATCATTGCTCCCCCAGATTCTTTTTTTTTTTTAAGATTTTATTTACTTATTTGACAGAGAGAAACACAGCGAGAGAGGGAACACAAGCAGGGGGAGGGGGAGAGGGAGAAGCAATCTTCCTTCCAAGCATGGAGCCGGATGTGGGGCTCGATCCCAGGACCCTGGGATCATGACCTGAGCCGAAGGCAGACGACACTTAACGACTGAGCCACCCAGGCACCCCTCTCCCCCAGATTCTTGATCTTGTTCCTTGATTTTCACAAGGATTCTGCTAAATTCTGATCTCCAGATTCAGAGTACAGCTCAGTAACCTAGTCCTTATTCCTGACTGCATACTTTAATGATTTGAAATGTTTGACTATAAACCAGATATTCCACGTGGGTTTTCTATTTTGATGCTCATTGAGGAAGTTATTTTCATATGTAACATAAATCCATGGATATATCTAGATTTTTGAAATAATGCCCCAATTTCCTCAAATCTTATGAGTAGTAAAACAATTAGTACCACTGATTCTTTTTCTGGCATTGCAACTATAACACACTTTAGGAGAACATGAGTAATGAAACTATGGTACAAGAGGTTATATAGGGATAAATTTGAATTCTTGCTAATTTATTTTAAAACAAAATATAGCAAATTTTGCTTTCTTAACTCTTATTTACAACACATCTATTGTAAACTGGTTTTGACAAACCGGTTTACTGAGACTCAGTGGGTGTTAGCCAAAGACAAATATTCTCAGAGAGCTCTATGTTCTCATAATAAGTGGAATGAGTTCAATATGCTTGAACTTCTTCCTGTGTAAGGTGAAAATGCTTATAGCAGTGTGCAAACCAGATACTTTAAAGGAAAAGGTGAAAGAGAGATGAGCTAATTATTCATGTTTCACCTGGTTATCATCAGAAGAAAGCACCTTACTCAAAGCAAATGGGATAGGCAAATTCCATAGAGTCACCTAAGGAGAGGGGTCACTTTTCTAGCATTAATCAACTTTGAAACATGGACTAGATGAGACTAAACTAACTAGAAAGCCAGGACAAAAATGCAAAGCGTTTTGGAGAGGGGCATTAAAAAGGAGAAACTTAGGAAAGGTGTTCATAGTCCTTACCTGAAAGCAAAATTTAAAACCAAAATGCTAATACTTGTAACAATTTTTAGAATTCTCAGAAATCAAAAAACATGCTTGAGTTGAGTCCACATTAGCTCCCTTGGCATTAATTGTACAGATACCAGTCCTAGGAAAATTAGTTGAAGGACATACATTTTTTAAGAACAAAATTGTCATTTATTTGAGCCACAGGTCATACAATTTTGGAATTAAGTTTATGGCCTAAACGATGAGCTTATATGAATATATCAGAAGGTATTGAGGATTTTTCCACTATATATCCTTCTGTGGAAGAAACAATGCTCTGAATTACAAATAGGGTCTTTCTCCAAAATAAACTATGGAAGTAGGATAACTGGGAGAGAATTCTAAACCGTTTGATAGATATATTTAACCTGATATTCCTTTCCCTCTTCCAGTGGGTGAAAAGAACATAGAATGTTACCTTTTGAGATGTAGTTTTTAATCCTCTTTGTGATTTCTCTTTTATGAGCTGCTTTTGCATTTCTGTCAAATGCTCACTATGATTATTAAGACTATATTATATTGATTTACTTCACTGGATTCCAGTGATGATCAAAAGATGCTCAAGTCCTTGTTTTATCATTAACAGGTGAACAATGACTTTTAGAATTATCCGTGAACTATCTTCACCATTAGAGTTATAGTTGTCCTAAACTTAGTGTTAAATCTGGAATGAAATCAATACTACAGTATGAAAAAGGGTTTTTAGACGTCTTAAATTTTTCCTATGTGAATAAACTTCAAAAACCAACCCATTTTTAGAATTACCATATTTTGAATGTAAATTATAACTATCTAAATGGTTTCAGAGCAACAGATAGTTGCTACTTCTGGCACATTTGTCTTATGAATAATAGCATTCATTTCTATTAATTTAGTTCTGTTTTTTTTTTTTAAGATTTTATTTATTTATTTGTCAGAGAGAGTGAGAGAGAGCGCAAGCAGAGGGAGCGGCAGGCAGTGGGAGAAGCAGGTTCCCCGCTGAGCAGGGAGCCTGATTCAGGACTCGAACCCAGGACCCTGGGATCACAACCTGAGCCAAAGGCAGCCACTTAACCCACCGAGCCACCCAGGCATTCCAGTTCTGTTTGGTTTTTTTTTTATGACAACTTGGACAATTAATTTAATGTGAATTTATTGACCAATATGTATTTATCCCAGAAGGCACACAAAACAAATATGAAGGAAATTGTCCCAAGTTTTCATCTGTGCGTCTTTATGGGTGACAGATTAAACTCATTATTTATTTATCTCTTTTATTTTGCTTTCTTATCTGTCTCTTACTACCCAAGAATTCTAAACAAGCACCGAAACAAAACAAAATAAAACAAAACAACAAAAAAATGATGTTAGTCTAGGCTTTTCTTTATGAACGCTTACAGAATCCTGGTCATTTTTTCAGGTTAAAGTTTTTTTTTTTTTGAGTAGTTTTAGCTTTACAGAAAAATTGAGCTCAAAAGCAGATTTCTCACATATCCCCTTGCTCTCATCCCCCAATTTCCTCTAATACCAACCTCTTGCAATAGTGTGATATATTTGTTACAATTGGTGAGCTGACTGGCACATTATTATTAATTAATTCTATAGTTTATATTAGGATTCACCCTTCGTGTTGTATATTCTCTGGGTTTTGATACATGTGTAATGCCATGTATCCACCATTGCAGTGTCATACAAAATAATTTTACTGCCCTAAAAAATCTGCTGTGCTTTGCCTATTCATTCCTTCCTTCCTCCCTCTGCTCATATCCCTAGTGACCACTAATCTTTTTTACTGTCTCTATAGTTTTGCCTTTTCCAAAATATTATATAATTGGTGTCATATGGCATATAGCCTTTTTAGATTGGCTTTTTTTTCACTTAAATATGCATTTAAGATTCCTCCATATTTTTTCATGGCTTGACAGATTATTTATTTTTATACTAAATAATATTTCAGTGTCTAGATATACCACAGTTTGTTAATCCATTCACCTATTGAAGGGCATCTTGGTTCCTTTCAAGTTTTGGCAATTATGTATAAAGCTGCTATAAAAATTTGTGTGCAGATGTTTGTGTGGCAGTCTTTCAGTTCTTTTGGGTAAAAACCAAAGAGCACAACTGAGAGGTTGTATGGTAAGAGTATGCTTAGTTCTGAAAGGAACTGCCAAACTGTCTTCCAAAGTGGCTGTACCATTTGCTTTCCTACCAGCAGATGACAGTTCCTATTTTTCCACAACTTCATCAGCATTTCATGTTGCCACTCCCTTGGATTTGGGGCATTCTAATAGGTGTGTAGTGGTATCATGTTATTTTAATTTGGAATTCCCTAATGACATAGGATGTTGAATATCTTTTCATATCCTTTTTGCTATCTGTATACTTTTTTAGTGAGTTGCCTGTTCAGCACTTTTATCCATTTTTAACTTTTTTAATTATTGAGCTTTAAGAGTTCTTTGTGTGGTTTGCATACTAGTCATTCACCAGATATGTTTTGCAAAGATTTCTCTCAGTCTGTGGCCTGCCTTTTCATTATCTCTCCAGTGTCTTTCACAAAGAGTTTTTAACTTTAATGAAGCCCAACATATCAATTCTTTTCTTTCATAGATCATACTTTTGGCATTTCACTTTTTGAATGCTCACTATCTTGAATGGCTTATTTTAACCATTGACCAAGCATTTCAGGTGGTACTGATGTTTTTGCCTTGCCTTTTCTGTCGTATGCTTCTGAAATTTCATTGTTTCTAAGTATTTCTATTAAGTTGAAGGAAGGCAGAGAATTATTCTATTTTATTACCTATTACTAAATTGATAAATGTAAAGGAAGAAGGTTGAAGCTGGAAGAAGTTTTATGATATTCTTGAGTGTCATTTTAGTCTTAGCACTCAGCCCTCAATAAAGTAGATATTAATGGGTTGATTGGATTATATATATATATATATATATATATATATATAAATTGTGATACAAATCTGATTCTAGATTCCAGTAATATTCCCTATTACCTCTAGGTCACTGTTTCTTAATGTGTGTCCTTGAATTCTAGTTAATTCTTATCATGTAGCCATGAAACATGTTGTGAGCCACACTGCTGTTGACTCTGGCAGACTAAGACCACAAGGCTCCTGGTTGGGCTACTAGCCCTGATGTCCCTTATCTGCACCCAAGCTCCTCGGGTTCCATCCCTCTGTGAGCCTACCACAGCTTTCTGTGGAGCACATGAGTCACTTATTCAAGTATGATAAGGTTGTGAAGCAGTGTTATAGATGTTGTACTTAGAGACTTTTAAAATAGAATAATGGATTGGCAAGCAAATGGGCTAAACTTCAGAAAAATTTCTTCAGATATTTTTTAGATAAAGGAGTTTTGAGTGAAACAGAATGCTAGTTACTCAACCATTGGAAAGGGTGACTCCAGTCTGGAAGAAAAAATTCACTGAGGATGAACTTTTCTGAACTGGCCCAGTGATAACCCAGAGGATCTGGAATGTTTCTATCTTATCTCCTCAAATGTTGTTTAACTATTATTTGAGAAGAGAGATTTGCTTACTGTATGGATTTTTTTATACTTTAATGAGTGATTGTTAGTTTTAAAGAAATTAAATAATTCTTTAAAAATTATGAAGTTAATGAAAAATGTCTGAGTTGCAGCTACTGAGTGAATTCTTAGAGACCCCCAGAACAATTATAGAAACTGGGAACTTTGCCTCTATAATTTTATTTCTGGGTTAAATTTTCCATGGGAAGCAAAAATCTGTTTTTAATAAACTGTATTTAAACATGTGGCTTGATAATAATTAAATGAATAAAAGGATAAGTCTAGGACAATGTTTTGCACACAGTTGGCATTCTCTAAATTGTATTAAGTTTTCACAACATAATTGATGCAAAAAAGTAAGTTCACTAAATATTATTGAACAGTGGGAAAACATCCTATTGATTTTTTTCAATCCAACATGTGGGTTTCTTATTCTATTCCAGAGTTTTTAATGATAGTGAGATGGTGATGGCACTAATATGCACAGATTTTCATAATAAAGTTAAAATATTTGATGCTTTGAGGAGACCTGGAAGTGAAATAAAATTTCACTGATGTTTTCCTTAGAGTTATTTAGAAAGAGTGTATATTTTAATAACGTTTTGCAAAAACAAGATTATACCCTTTGTATCACCCTGTATATGGGGCTCATGATCTTATATGTACACTTGAAGAAAATATCACATAGGAAACATTTCATTGTGGGGATTAACAAAAACATTTTAATCCACAGCATGAAATTTTCAGGGCTTAAAATGCACAGTAATTTTTTGGAGTAGATAAAAATTATAGATAGTATTTTGGGACTTACCTTCCAGTATAACTTTTCTTTTATGGATTCAGTAAAGGAGACTCAGAGAGGCTAGGTGACTTGTTTGAGGTCTCACTATGGCTGCCCTCAGAGCAACAGTCTGATCTCAGGTTCTTTATTCACATCTCAGCATGCTTTAGACAAAGCCACATGCATCACATCTTTAATTTGCCACCAAGACTTGTTGACTTGGAGCAGGAACATGGGCATTTCCTCTTCCTAGCTCAGTATTTATACATAAACACAGAGTACTGTTGGAAAAGAATATGAATTTGTAAACATTCCTTGTAAGCTCTTTTAGTGATTGATTATGATGTTTGGGTACAAAATGTTATAAATAGCAAAAATCTATGGTGAATGTCCTTCTGCTATTACTCCCATTCTCTTTTAAACCTTTTCTCCTAAGCTTTGGTTGCCACTTTGTAGCAGTGAAGAAACTGCACTCTAGAGTCAAATGACCTGTGTTTAAATTTTGACTTTTCTGTTCTTTGTGTTGACCTTGGGAAAATTATTTATTTACTTAAATTTTTTTTTATGTAAGATGTTCTTTTTTTAAAAGATTTTCTTTATTTATTTGGCAGAGAGAGAGAGAGAGAGAACACAAGCAGGGGGAGTGGCAGGGAGAGGGAGAAGCAGGCTCCCCACTGAGCAGGGAGCCCGATGCAGGGCTTGATCCCAGGACCCAGGGATCATGACCTGAGCCGAAGGCAGACACTTAACTGACTGAGCCACCCAGGTGTCCCAACCTTGGGAAAATTATTTAACTGCTATGTAGATTATGATAGGACCTCCTTCATAAGGTAGTTAGTTGGAATCATTCATGAATGACACCTATACATTTGACTAATGCTGATGGTGATGTTGTTGATGCAGATAACAATGACATATCCTCTTCTGGTTTCCCACTCATTCCACTGATCACTTGTTTTCAGTTCCTTTGGCTGATACCTAATCAGCCTGACCTCTTAACCTTGTTGCTCCTCAGAGATCACATTCTCTACCTGCATTCCCTTCTCTGGTGAACTCATTTAATCCCATGGCTTTTAATACTGTATTAGCCAGAATTCTCCAGAGAAACAAAACCAATATATATGAGTAGATTACATATTATATGAAGAGCTTTATTATAGGAACTGGCTCATGGAGTCATAGAGGCTGAGAAGTCACATGATCTGATATCTGCAAACTAGAGAGCCAGGAGAGCTGATGACATCACTCCACTCCAAGGCTGAAGTCCTGAGAAAGGGCATGGGGGCACGGGTGTGAATCTTGGAATGATTCTTTTTTCCTAGTTTTCTTTTAATCCCCATATCCAATCCATCAACAAATCCTGTCAGAATTTATTCTGTGTGTTCAGAAAGTGACTGCTCTCACCTCTCAACTCCCCGCACCATTTGCGCCTGGAGCACTGAGGCATTCTCCTCACAGGCTTTCATTAATGTTTCCCTTCAGTCTTTTTTTTTGGCATATCAGCCAGAATGATCCTTTAGAAGTTTAACACATGGGCCAAATCATGTAATGCCCCTGCTCAGAACTCTTGCTCATTTCCCTGATTCACTCAAAGTAAGCCCAGACTTTTCTCCAGGTAACCTCTCTGCTCTAGCATTTGCTCCCTTCACCTCTGCTGACTCTGCGGTAGCCACACTCCTCGCCTTGGGGTTCTTCAAACACTCCAGGCAAACCCCAGCCCCACTGTTCTGGCCATGGTTGTTTGTTTGCTTGGAACCATCTCCCCTGAGGGGACTCACCATCTCACTTCTCTGAAGAGTCATTTTTTCAGTGAGGTTCTCTTTAACAAATGAATGAATGAATGATGTTTACTTTTTTAAGTTACATCTATTAAAAGAGTGAAAAATCAGGTTTTCTTGTAATAGGCAGTCATAAAGTTTCAGAGTAATTGATGTTTCATCAAGCACTTGAAAATTTGCAGAGGTGGATGGTATCAATAGTGGTGATTGGTTGTTCTGCATTTATACTGTCACTCTATACTTTTTTGTTCCTATCAGAAGTTCCATGGCTTGAGAAATTAAAATGAAAGAAGAAGATATGCAACTGTCAACTAAAACCAAGGAAATTATGTTTTCCATTTTTCAGCTGCGATAAAACATTTGAATCTATGTCTCAATAGCATTTTTTTATGTTCCAGTTTGGAAGCAATATATAGGAAAGGCTCTACTATTTTAACTCCATATGTCATGGCTAGTATATCCTGTGTTAAAGTTAATAGTTTTGATAAAGTATAGCATCAAATGAAACATGAGTCACCTGGTAGCACTTGAGTCTATGTTCCAGAAGAACATATACTCCAAACTGTAGTTGATAAATTCCTGCTCTTCATATATAATATAAGTGGTCTCCATATGTTGTTTCATTGTATATAGGATAAAAAAAAATATGTCTGTCACTTGGGATCTTCAGGACATTTCACTAAATACAATAGTGATGAACAATTTTGGTTTTATATAAAAACATATTTTGCCTGCTTTCAAGATAAATATATTCATTAAACCTTTTCACTGTGAATGACAGTGTTAGATAAGTCTTCATATGGTCTCTTATAAAACAGGTTTAAAGGAAAACTGTTGTAGAAATATTTAGCAATGTTATTGCATATTAATTGACAATTCAAATGCTACTTTTATTTATATACTTATAATTTTGATCTTTTTGACCTTTATAACTCAGCTACATGATTTTAGAAAAATTACAAAGGCAAGCATTATTTTGTCAAAATAAAGAGTATTTAAGAAAGATAGTCCATTTGGTAAAGAAAATAATTTCTCTTCATAGTCTAACTACTTGTTTTATTTTGGGAATAAAATACCTTGGAGGTACATCCTAATTCTAGGTGATGAGGGCAGGGAGATCTATAAGAATAAAGAATGAGGCAGAAGTTCAGTTATCCAATATGGCATGAAGAGATTAGTCCTCAATATAGAGTAGAAGCTCGATTATTCCATCAAGGTGACAGATGACAGGACCTTGCTGTTTGGGTCTGGGTCTGTTCAAGTAATTCCAAGAGAATTTCCAAATTGATCCTATAAAAATGGAGTGGGAGAGGGCTGATGCAGGAGTCTGGTGGGGATGAGAGTCTGGACAATCCAGTAACCATCTGCCTCACAAAACAACTTAGAATTTAAAATTACTTAAAAGCTCTTGAAAGATATGAAACCTTAAATTCGGTAATGAACTGTTTTTCTTCCCCATAAAATTTATGTATGATTAACAAGTTGTTACTGTAATTTTACATAGCCTTAATTATATAAGAATACTTTTTCACTATCAAAAAATTAGCAAATGAAGAGAAAGAAAATAGAACTTTCCCTTGTTTATTATTGTTATAATTTTGTTGCATATAATTTCAGTTCTTTTCTCTACATGTGTATTTATATCCCCAACCTTTTAACAGTGGAGTCCAGGTTTTAATCTTTGGATCTCTTCTATTTTCTATACGCAGTTGCTTCCTTAATCACCTTAGTCAATCACAAAAACTTTAAATACTTTCCATATGCAAACAACTTTCAAATGTATATCTTTACCTAGGTCTTTACTATAAAGTCCAGGTATGTATGCATGTATATCTATATAACCCATATTTATCTATATATGTACACACATGTGCATATGTATGTATATATGTATGTTTGTATTTACTGCCTTATGTATATCTCCACTGAGCTTCTGTTCCACAGTCTTACCCATCACATTTAATGACAATTAATGTTCTTCAAATTGCTCTTCCCCTGCAGCTAAGAGTTATCCTTGACTCCTCTTGTTCTCTCACACTCTTCATTTAGCCCATCAGCACAATTTCCTGGCTCAAATTTCAACATATCCATCATCTGTTAATTTCTCACCTCCTTCACTAGCACCATCTTGAGTCAACCACAATCATCTCTCCCCTAGTTTATTAGAATTGCCTCCTGATTCTACTGTCTGCTTCCACACTAGTATCTTTTTCACAGTGGACCTATATCATCCTGTGCATACATCTCTCCCTTTCATCATTTTTACTATTGAATTTGTCTAATTTAGAGAATCTGTCTATATTTCTAGGTGGTAAAGCTCCTGAGGGCACGAACCCATGTCTTACTCAGCCCTCTTTAATATCTATCACCAGGCTTAACCCATCTCCCCACGCCCCTCCCCTCTAGAACCCTCAGTTTGTTTTTCAGAGTCCATAGTCTCTCATGGTTCGTCTCCCCCTCTGATTTCCCCCCCTTCATGTCTCCCTTCCTACTATCTTCTTTTTTTTTTTTTTAACATATAATGTATTATTAGTTTCAGAGGTACAGGTCTGTGATTCAACAGTCTTACACAATTCACAGCGCTCACCATAATACATACCCTCCCCAATGTCTATCACCCAGCCACCCCATCCCTCCCATCCCCCACCACTCCAGCAACCCTCAGTTTGTTTCCCGAGATCTGGAATACAGTAGGTGCTCAATAAGTGCAAGTGGAAGAAAAAGTGCAAATGGAATTAAAAAGAGACATGTGATCAAAAAGAATGAATGTGAAGTGTGGACTTGGACTTGAGAAAGTTGATGACTATGGTGTGAAGATGTAAGTGGTAGGAGAGGCTGTTCTGAATGCTGATGACATCAGGGTATTTTAATATGGTAGCTGGTAGATGTAGAATGAAAAGAGTATTGATGCTTCAGAAGGTCAAAATGTCAGAACAAGAGATCAGAATTCCCATGAGGCAATTCAAGTTAGTGAGAATGATAAGGGAAGAAACAAAGATAGAAATTATTTTATGAACTTCTATAAGTCAATCAGAGAAAGACATGTATCACATGACCTCACTGATATGAGGAATTCTTAATCTCAGGAAACAAACTGAGTGTTACTGGAGTGGTTGGGGGTGGGAGGGATGGGGTGGCTGGGTGATAGACATTGGGGAGGGTATGTGCTACGGTGAGCGCTATGAATTGCGCAAGACTTGAATCACAGATCTGTACTTCTGAAACAAATAACGCAACATATTTTAAGAAAAAAGAAAAAGAAGAAGATAACAGGAGAGGAAGAAAAGGGGAGTACGTCAGAGGGGGAGACGAACCATGAGAGATGATGGACTCTGAAAAACAAACTGAGGGTTCTAGAGGGGAGGGGTAGGGGGATGGGTTAGCCTGGTGATGGGTATTGAGGAGGGCACATTCTGCATGGAGCACTGGGTGTTATGAACAAACAATGAATCATGGAACACTGCACCAAAAACTAATGATGTAATATATGGTGATTAACATAACAATAAAAAAATTAAAAGAAATTATTTTATGAACTTCTAACCCATAGGCATGAAATTGAATATGTGTATCTCATTAAATCCTCCAGCGACTCTTAAGGTAGGTATGGTTGAGGAAAATGAGGCTTTGTCCAGGGTCCATAGATAATAAAAGGTGGAACTTAAATTAAAAGTTCCGTTTATCTGAATTCAAAACCCAAGTTGTTTCCACTCTGCATTACTGGGCCCCCAGGGAAGAACTGAAACAGGTAATGAAATATTATATCAAATGGGAGATGGAGCACAGGTAAGATGTGGTTGAAAAAATGAGCACTTAAGTAAAAAGAACTAATTATGTTACAGGAACAGAAAATTTAATTCAAACAACTTTATTTATTTATTATTTTGGTCACTGGCATTTTATTTATTTTTTTCATTTAAATTTTTTTATTATGTTATGTTAATCACCATACATTACATTATTAGTTTTTTGATGTAATGTTCCATGATTCATTGTTTGCATATAACACCCAGTGCTCTATTCAATACGTGCCCTCTTTAATACCCATCACCAGGCTAACCCATCCCCCCATGCCCCTCCCCTCTAGAACCCTCAGTTTATTTCTCAGAGTCCATAGTCTCTCATGGTTCGTCTTCCCCACCAATTTCCCCCCCTTCATATCTCCCTTCCTACTATCTTCTTTTTTTTTTTTAACATATAATGTATTATTAGTTTCAGAGGTACAGGTCTGTGATTCAACAGTCTTACACAATTCACAGTGCTCACCATAATACATACCCTCCCCAATGTCTATCACCCAGCCACCCCATCCCTCCCACTCCCCACCACTCCAGCAACCCTCAGTTTGTTTCCTGAGATTAAGAATTCCTCATATCAGTGAGATCATATGATACGTGTTTTTCTCTGATTGACTTATTTCTTTCAGCATAATACCCTCCAGTTCCATCCATGTCATTGCAAATGGCAAGATTTCATTCCTTTTGATGGCTGCATAGTATTCCATTGTGTGTGTGTGTGTGTGTGTGTGTGTGTGTGTGTGTGTGTGTGTGTGTATACCACATCTTCTTTATCCATTCATCTGTTGAGGGACATCTTGGCTCTTTCCATAGTTTGGCTATTGTGGACACTGCTGCTATAAACATCGGGGTGCACATACCCCTTCGGATCCCTACATTTGTATCTTTGGGGTAAATACCCAGTAGTGCAATTGCTCGGTCATACGGTAGCTCTATTTTCAACTTTTTGAGGAACCTCCATACTGTTTTCCAGAGTGGCTGCACCAGCTTGCATTCCCACCAACAGTGTAGGAGGGTTCCCCTTTCTCCACATTCCTGCCAACATGTGTTGTTTCCTGACTTGTTAATTTTAGCCATTCTGACTGGTGTGAAGTGGTATCTCATTGAGGTTTTGATTTGGATTTCCCTGATGCCGAGCGATGTTGAACACTTTTTCATGTGTCTGTTGGCCATTTGGATGTCTTCTTTGGAAAAATGTCTGTTCATGTCTTCTGCCCATGTCTTGATTGGATCATTTGTTCTTTGGATGTTGAGTTTGATAAGTTCTTTATAGATTTTGGATACTAGCCCTTTATCTGATATGTCATTTGCAAATATCTTCTCCCATTCTGTCGGTTTTGTTGACTGTTTCTTTTGCTGGGCAAAAGGTTTTTTTTAAGACAGTATGGTACTAGCACAAAAACAGACACATAGATCAATGGAACAGAATAGAGAGCCCAGAAATGGACCCTCAACTCTATGGTCAACTAATCTTCGACAAAGCAGGAAAGAATGTCCAATTCAAACAACTTTAAAAATACAATTGACTCAGGGCATCTGGGTGGTTTAGTCATTAAGCGTCTGCCTTTGGCTCAGGTCATGATCCCAGGGTCCTGGGATCAAGCCCTGCATCGGGCTCCCTGCTCAGCAGGAAGCCTGCTTCTCTCTCTTCCACTCCCCCTGCTTGTGTTCCCTCTCTCACTATCTCTCTCTCTGTCAAATAAATAAATAAAATCTTTAAAAAAATATGATCAACTCTCCTAATAAACTAGCCCAGGGAGTGTCTAACTTTAGGGATATCTTTCTTCAAGGCTTAAATAACGTGAGCAAGAAATGGTTTCTCTTGCTATTTCCTGACTCAGCTTCCTCCTGCATTCTGCTCTCAGGGATGCTCTCCTGTTTTTCATCACAAAATGGTCACCAGCAGTTCTTGAGGTTGCGGTCATTTTTCTGTGATCATGTACATCAACATAGAATGACTCTCTTCAATAGTTTCTGCAAAAGAAAAGGGCATCCCCCCCCCTCAAAATGCTGTAAACTCTTCACCAGCTCAATTAGATCACATGCACACCCCCAAAACAGTTCCTATGACTAGAAGTAGAGGACACATTGTTTTAACTCTTTCCTTGAAGAGGCCGTGGATCATTTCTCACAAATCCACATGGCTGAAAATGTAGGAAGTGTTAATTCTCTGTTGGCATGAAGAAAGTTGCTGAATGAATGTTGGAGAGTCAACCAGAAATGAATACTTTCATCTTGAGTAAATAATTCCTTCATTAATTTACTCATGCAGCAAGAATTTATTGACCATCAAATGTGTTAGGCACTGTGTTAGAGGTTGATTATATAGCTCAAATGGCACTTATCCTCAAGGAGCTCATGATCTATTATAGGAGACCGATGAACTAGCAACTAAAATGCAGTATAATCGGTATTATTCTAACAATCCCTTGGGAGCAACAAGGAGTCATCTACTAGAAGGACCAGAGTGAAGAGCAGGCAAGGAGTGTTTTCTGGGGAAGATGCTTCTGAGCTGAGAGTTTAAGGCCCGATAGAAATTAAGCAGGTGAGTAGGGTATTACAATTAAAAAGAGCAGAATGTACAAAGTCACACAGGCAAAAATGAGTGCATGAGCTAATTACAAGTAGCAATTTTATGAAGAATCTGCTCAAGAGCTTTTAGGCTTTTGTAAAAAGTTCTTATGAATGTGAGAGTAAAATTAGATGAGTCAGTAGCTGGTTGTTCAAGTAGTGAATTGTGGTTGGCAATGAATTACATTTTGAGTAGTAATTTTCTTTACCCTTTACAGCTTGTGAGTGTGTTACTGTTTTCTTAGGCATAGAGCCTTTGCAGAGAGAGTCAGATGGGGGAAAAAAGGACAGAATGGGATGGGATCGCTTTTTCCTAACTTCACTCCAGTTATTCTGGAAGTAAAAATTCCAAATATACTTTCATGGAGAACAATCATGTTCATATCCAAACAGGAATGCTTAGGAAAACGTATCCACTATTGATTCTCATTTCCCGGGTGTTCCCTAATGAACTCATTTACTTTTCAACAAGAGAGGGAAACAAGTAGGTGTAAGGTCACATAAGAGCTTTTCAGAGAATTGAGGCACCCATTCAACCCCAAACAATATTTTACTTTTGATCAAAAATAACCAAGTCAGTAGGTTTTTCACTGATAGTACCATACTTGGGCCTAACTATGAGCAGGGATAAAAATAAAACTTTGGAAATCTTAAAATAAAAAAGTAATTTGATAATTCACAATAAAGAATATTCCACATTCAAAAATAATTGCTTTCCTTCCTAGGCTTGACATGGGGACTATTAGTTTAAGATATCCTCTGGGATAATAGGCCTTGCCAAACTATTTCATGGACAAACACTTTCCTGCTTAAGAAAATAAAGAAAAAAGCAAGGCAAACAGTATTTGCAGGGATGATCTCATCCTCACAGACCTTCTGTTAGGAACTTCTGGGAGGAAGGAGTCCTCTTTGTACATAAGATGCCACTTTGATGTGACCGTCCGTCTAGCCATTGTCTGGCCTGATTCTGAGAATCACAGCTGGAGACATTTGGAAAATGTTTAGGAGAAACCTGTTGAATTCTGCACTGGCAAATCCCTAAGAGTTCTGATAATAATGACAATTGTGTATTTTTTACTAAATATTATTTTTATTACTAAGAAAAAGTTTCAGTTTATATTTTTCCTTAAATGGAATTGAATAAGTGAGGAAGGTAAATCACTGTGGAATTCAGAGAGAAAAAGAAAAAGAAGTCAGAATTTTATGCAGTAAAAGCATCAAGAATTATTGTAAGTTTAGTTGAATGTGATTTTTATAATTGGTACTCTCTTGAAATTTTTTTCAGTTTGAACCCAATGTCAATAGTTAGTGAGAAACTGAATCATTCCTGAAGATGGGGAAATTGAGGTATAAAACAGAGAAGTTCCCAGTCACACACTGAATTCAAACTTTCATTAAAACAAAATGGTATTTTGAGAGAAAGTTTGTAGTCAGACGGATCTCATATCCATGCTCCATGAGTTTTTAACTGCATGATTTTAGGTAGGATTCTTAAACTTTCAGCTGTGTTTTTCTTATCTATAAAAGGAGAAAATAATGTGCACCTCCCAGAATGGCTAAGGAAATTAAAAAAAAAAAAAAAACAATTATAAACGTCAATGTATAGTCAGTGCTAACTTGGAATTGTAGGATTTGTTTTCTTAAAAATCAGATTGATTTACAGAGAAAGACATGTATCATATGACCTCACTGATATGAGGAATTCTTAATCTCAGGAAACAAACTGAGGGTTGCTGGAGTGGTGGGGGGTGGGAGGGATGGGGTGGCTGGGTGATAGACACTGGGGAGGCTATGTGCTATGGTGAGCACTGTGAATTATGCAAAACTGTTGAATCACAGATCTGTACTTCTGAAACAAATAATGCAATATATGTTAAGAAAAAAAGAAGAAGAAGATAGCAGGAGGGGAGGAATGAAGGGGAGTAAGTCAGAGGGGGAGACGAACCATGAGAGATGATGGACTCTGAAAAACAAACTGAGGGTTCTAGAGGGGAGGGGGTGGGGGGATGGGTTAGCCTGGTGAAGGGTATTAAAGAGGGCACGTTCTGCATGGAGCACTGGGTGTTATGCACAAACAATGAATCATGGAACCCTACATCAAAAACTAATGATGTAATGTATGGTGATGAACATAACAATAAAAAAATGAAAAAAAAATCAGTTTGATTTAGTAATAAAAGAGTCCAGATGCAGATGTATCAATTTGGTTATTATATTCTAGAGGAGAAACCAAAAATAAAGGTAAGGGAAAACATATTCAAGATATAATTTTAGGTAGTGATAGATGTTACAGAGATCAGACCATGTAGGGATATGGTGAATAATCCAAATCTAATGGGACTTTCTTGAAAAGTTGAAAATATGTAATTTTCCTTAGGACTTAAATGACAGTTACGAGAAATAGCCAATACCCCCAAATAACTTGAAATTTTTTTAAAGCTCTAACCTTGTTAGATACCTTGAATCCCAAGGCACCTGATGCAAAGTTTCATGATAGTGAAGTAAATGCATGGACTGTACTGACACTTCCAGTTAAAAATATGCATACAGGAAAATTCACTAGAATTGGAGACTAAAAAATAGAATAAAATAAGGACAAAATAAGAACAATCTCACTAGACAAAAATATGCATAGGAGGGGCACCTGTGTGGCTTAGTTAGTTAAGCATCTGCCTTCAGCTCAGGTCATGATCCCAGGGTCCTGGGATAGAGCCCCGCATTGGGCTCCCTGCTCAGAGGAGAGCCTGCTTCTCCCTCTCCCTCTACCTGTTCTCCCTGCTTATGTTCTCTCTCTCTCTCTCTTGCACACGCAAAAATAAATAAAATATTTAAAAATATGCATAGGAACTCTACAACACAAAGTAGGATGCAATGATAAAGGATCTAGCAGAAATTCAAAATATGGATGGTTGATATAAATAACTCAAACAATGAAATAAAGAGGATAGGTCAGCCGAGGAACAAATTATCCACATACAAATCATGTTGAGATATCAAAAAATAAAGAAAAAGAAAACAACTCAGAAAAGAATAAAGTGATAGAAAATAGAATTGTAAGTAGAGATGAAAAAATGAAAGTATCAAAAATCCATATAAAAGCAGTTTCAGATGGAGATAAAAAATAAAGTGAGATTGCACATATAGGTAAAATCATACAGTATTTGTCTTTCTATGTTTGGCTTACTTCACTTATATAATGTCTTTCACGTCCATTCATGTTGTTGCAAAGGCAGGACTTCCTTCCTTATTCAGCTGAGTAATATCCTATTGTATGTAGTTGCCAGGGCTTTGGAGGGAAGGGGAAATGGGAAGGTGATGGTCAAAGGGTACAAAGTTCAGTTATGCAAGATAAGTATGTTCTGGAGATCTATTATATAGCATGGAGCCTACAGCTAACAACTGTGTATTATATACTTAAAATTTTCTAAGAGGGTAGATCTTATGTTACACACACATACACACATGCACATACACAGTGATAGTAATAAATGGGTGGGAAGAAACTTTGGAATGTGATGGATATGTTTATGGCCTGGATGGTGGTGATGGCTTCACAGATATATACTTACCCGAAACTCACTGGGTTGTATAAATTAAATATGTACAGCTTTTTACATGTTAGTCATACCCCAATAAATTGGTTTAAAAAAATAAACTGTAAAGAAATAATAATTGAGAATTCCCATGAATTAAAGAAATATGGAAAACTTTGGATTTACAGTTCTTTGGGAAAGCCAAATTCATCAGTTAGCCTTTGCTATGTAACAAACCACCTGAAACAGTGGTTTAAAACAGAAAGGTCATTTATTTGTTCAGAATTCTGAGAACTGGCTATTTGAGTTTGGATCATCTGGGTGGTTTTATTGCTGATCTCTCCTATGCTCGGTCATGGGTCTGGTCAGACGGAATTGGTTTGTCTTGGATGCCCTCATTCCCATATCTAGCAAGTTGTGAACTGAGACCCCTTAGTTGTTTACCATGTGGTCTTTCTCATAGGCTATCTCAGCCTCATTCACATTTTCAAACGCTGGTCTCAGAATTCTAAGAGCTACAAAAGAGGGCAAGACCTAATGTGCAAGTAGTGCTCAAGTCTTTGCTTACATCATGTTGGTTAAATATTTTATTAACAAAATAAGTCATATGGCCAAGCCTAGATTTAGGGATGGAAACGTAGACTCTTCCTCCTGAAAGGAGGAACATTAAAGTCACATTGCAAAAGTAGCAGACAAACGTGAAAGAGGAAATTATTGGGGTCATCTTTAGAAACAATCTAAGAATAAAAAATACACCTGGGGTGGATTATACTTAATTTCAAGAACAGTGAAGACAAAAAGAAAAGTATAAAAGTTTTTAGAGGGAAAGAGCAAATGACTCACAAAAAAGTAAGAATTGACTGCATATCACATTTCTCAACAGTGAAAAAGAGAACTTTAATTGAAATAAACCTGTGTGCACGAAGGATATTCTGATGTCCTCCAAGGGCTTGGAAGTTTAAGACACAAAGACCTCTTGAAAAATGCTTTTGAATAATGTCTTTCAATGAGAAGAAAATAAGAATCAATGCATATGGGGAATACAATGTAAATAATTAAATAAAAATATTTGTGGCTTTTAAAAGTAGGTACATCTTCCTGTTATCTCCAAAAGAACCTGTATTATTAACAATACCAAGATCCGCTCCTGATTAGGAGGAATGGGTCAAAGAATTTTCCCATTTTTAGTGTAACATTGCTTTCTTTAATTAAATCAAAAGGTAAAATGTTACATGAACCTCAATACGTGTGTGTGTGTGTGTGTGTATGTGGTGTGTGTGTGTGTGTGTGTGTGTGTGTGTGTGTGTGTGTACTTCTAAAAATGAAGTAGGGTTCCGGACTCACCCAGAGCCACACTTCTTTAGTCTTTACCTAGGCTCATTCAGTTACCTTGGATGGATACCATTAAAACATCTCTATAGTTTATCATGTGGATTTAGCTACTGTATGAGGTTTACAACCGAGGGAACTCAGCACCAGAAAATGTTTCAGATAATAAGTGTTTGCTATCTTTAGCTTGTGAAAGCCATCAACCCAATAGCTAGATTCCTGACATTAATTGTACCTTGTGATAGTTAGTGGTCCAGCTCCCACTAAGAAAACAAGGTATAATAGCTCCTGTTTTTATTAAATTGGTCGCATAAATATTCAGACTTACCGAGTGTCATATGTGCTCCCCATTTTTATTAATATGTGCTTATGTTAATTTTTATATGTACAACCAGTTCATTGCCAGGAAAAATATTTTTATGTAAGTATAACCATTTATGTTTGAAATCAGTATATTTTCTTGCTTCAACATAAACTTTTCTCACAGCTGTTTGCTAACTGATATTTCTCCCTGGACAGAGTTGCTGCAGCTAGTACTCTTAAAGTGTTCCAAAAGGATCATAAATTCAATAGACTATACAAACAATGTTAAATACACATTGTATTTCATTCTAAATGAATGTTAAATAAACTAAATTTGTTTTAGCAATAAATATAGAGCTACAAGAAATTTAAAAAATGCTATGTGTGAAGGGAATGGTTTTTAGTTTTATGTGTTAATTTCATACCAAATTATTGAATGTATTCATTTAATATTAAATATTAATTGAATATTCAATATTGATTTAATAAACATTAAATCACAAAATCTATTTCACTCTTATTTTTTGATCTAGAAAGAGCAAATTAAATTTCTTGTTTTTAATTTGGGTAACCATTAACACCATCACTGAATGTCACTACAGAGGGATATTGGTTAAACTTGACCATTGTAAACATAATTGTCTTAAGCAGTGAAAAATTTAATTTGTAAAACTTTATGCTTTATGCCACTTTTTACAATATCTTATAGAAAAACTTCAACCATTTGTTATAAAAATTTAATATAAACAAAAGATACTCTTTTGAATTGACAGGAATAAATTATAAACACCATGATGAATAGTGTTGTGTGCAAACTTGTAGCATAATTGTCCTAGGTCTGGAGAAGTTAACCTTGATTAGGAGGCAAACTCTAGCGTTAAAGAGAAAGTGGTGACTAAGTAGTGGGTAGATAGCATTAGTTCTGTCACCTGCTGTGATACATAATAAAGTTTGAAACCCCAAAGCAGAAAGATTTCCTGTTTTAATTTCCTCTGTTTGTCTCTGATAAAACAAAACAAAACAACACAAAACAACAAAACTGCACTCAAGAAAGATTTAGTACTGAGCTTGTAACAGCAGTACAAATAAAATCAGGTTCTCTGCTGGAATTTAGAATGCCTAGAGAATTCGCTCATATTTTAACCATCATGTTACCCCCATAGATAACAGAGTTCTGTATGTGACATTTCTTATACAGGACTTTTGATACACAGGTATCTGTTTTGTTGAATTGATATCAATTAGCAATCATTTATTGGGAGCTTACTTTATATCCAGATGTATGTCTGATACCATGAGACTCCCATCTATTTACATAAATCGATGTCATACACTTTTATTCAAAATCTTTTTATATTACATTTTGGATTTATGGAAAAATTATAACTATAATAGAGGTTTTTTTTTTAAAGATTTTATTTATTTATTTGACAGAGAACGACAGCGAGAGAGGGAACACAAGCAGGGGGAGCAGGAGAGGGAGAAGCAGGCTTCCTGCGGAGCAGAGAGCCTGACGTGGGGCTTGATCCCAGGACCCTGGGATCATGACCTGAACCAAAGGCAGATGCTTAACAACTGAGCCACCCAGGCGCCCCTGTAATAGAGTTTTCATGTACTCTGCATCCACTTTTCTCTATTATTAACATTGAAATCAGTGTAGTACATTTGTCACAATTAATGAACCAATATAAACATGTTATTATTAACAAAATCCACAGTTTATTCAGATTTCCTTAGTCTTACCTAATGTTCTTTTTCTGTTCATGGATCCCATCAGGATACCACATTACATTTAGTCATCTGGTCTCCTTAGGCCCCTCTAATCTGTGACAATTTCTCACATTTCCTTTGCTTTGATGACCTTGGCATTTAAGGAGTAGTGGTTATATATTTTGTAGAATTTCTTTCTATTGGACTTTGATGTTTTTCCCATAATTAGCCTGGGGTTATGAAATACAGGGAGGAAGAAGAGGTAAAGTGTCATTTTCATCATATCACATCAAGGGTGTGTGCTATCAACATGAGTTATCACTGTTGATATTAGCCTTGATCACCTAAGGTTGTGTTTGTCAGATTCCCCTATTTTTCTCCTTAATCATACTATACTTATATATCATATTTCTTTGAAGGATGTCACTATATGCAGCCCCTGGTGACTTAAGATGCGGGGAACAAAACTCCACATCGTTGAGGTGAATTATCTACATAAATTATTTGGAAGATGTCATATACCTTTTAGTAGTGTCTTCCAGTTTCTCTCTTCATCTATAAAGAAAAAAATGAATAAAGAGAATATGGATTCCATTTTCTTTTGAAAAATTTTGAAAGTAGAAATTGCAGTAGTCCTTTGAAAAAGAAAATTGATGTTTAATTGTAGAGGGAAAAAAATGATAAGCTAAAAATAGCATCCAAAAAATGAGATTATGCAGGATACCTGGGTGGCTCAGTTGGTTAAGCATCTGCCTTCAGCTCAGGTCATGATCCCAGGGTCCTGGGATTGAGCCCTTCATTGGGTTCCTTGCTCAACAGGAAGCCCGCTTCTCCCTCTGCCTGCCACTTCCCCTCCTTGCCCAGTCTCTCTCTCTCTCTCTCTGACAAATAAATAAATAAAATCTTAAAAACAAGACAAATAAAAAAACAAAACAAAAAATGAGATTATGATAAACTTAAAAAAATTGTCTAAATAGGGGCACCTGGGTGCTTCAGTCGGTTAAGTGTCCAATTCTTGATTTCAGCTCAGGTCATGACCTCAGGGTTGTGAGATTGAACTCTGTGTCAGGCTCTGTGCTGGGCATGGAGCCTGCTTAAGATTTTCTCTCTCTCTCTCCCCCTACCCAACCCCACCTCTCTTCCTCTCTTAAAAAAAAAAAATGCCTACATAAAATGTGAACTTTAAAATCAGCTAAATGCTAACTACTAGATATGTGACTCAAGCTGAATGAATTAGGAAATGTGAGACCATAATAAAAATAAGTAAATAGTAAATAAAATTAAGAAAAACAAAAACCAGCATTTGAGGTTTAAAAATGAGAAGAAATAATTTCCGGAAATTTTGCTTTAAAATGGTGTTGACAAGTGACTCCTGATGGTGGTTCTTTTAAGCCCTCAGTAAAATACTTACAAAGAATCAGAATTACACAAGATAGACATTTTATTAGCACAAAACAATAGTTATTTCCAGAGCCTACGTGTTAGTCCTCCTACACAGATATGTATATAGATAGAGCTGGCTTGAGAAAACTTTACTAGAGCATTGTTTCATGCAACAGAGGATGCCTGGGAAACTTCAGAAAACTCTTTATACCGTTCAGACATTGTTTAGACTCAGACTTAAAGTGTGAGCAGCTGTCCTTCTACCCTGATCTTTCCCAGTTTTAAGGCAGCTAGAACTTGGTTCCTCACATCATTTCATCTTCCTTGTATAACCCTTCACAGATAGTAATATCCAGAAAACAATTGGGTAGTAAGCAGTTCATGTGTGAGGAAGACTGAGCACTTGCATGTTGCTATTTAGTAAGCAATATTGGTGGGGCTTTTAATCTAGGAAAAATCTCTGAAGGAATGCTTAATGAGAATTATAGCTTTCACAGACTGCACTGAGTTAGGGTATCAGTAACCAGACATTGGGGTCAGGAAATGATGTTACCTCAATGGGGCAGAACTGCAAGGAAAAGGGGAATTTGACTAGATGCTATAGACCTTCACTCACCTCCCAACTGATAATGTATCAAGGTAGGTAAAAATGAACATGTACACACTTAGGAGGTATGGAAAATCTCATAATGGCAGAACACACTATACGTTAACAAATTAAGTCTGAATAGTCAAAAATAGTCTGATTTTACCATATTTAAACAGGGAAAAATGTAACTACATGAAACCTGGTAACTTGGTAGTGAAGGCATGGACAAGAATAAAGAATTAATGAAGGAAGATAGACTATTTCTGAAAACTACACTTTGGGATAAAAAAAGAAAATTCAAGAAACTTTATGAACTCCTCAAAGGATTTAAAGTACTATGAACCAGGAATAGCTCTAAAGAGAGGACAAATTTGGATGAAAATAAAAGATAAAATGAAAGACAACAGAATGAGTTGGAAAGTATTAATAAATGAGATGGACCAAGGAGCTACATAACATGGCCCTAGGAACAGATTGCCTAGATTTTAAATCTGGCCCTTTGACATATTTAAATTATCCATGATTTACATACTTCTTCTGTAAAATGAGGATAAAAATAATATTTAATTCACTTGGATTATTTTGAAATTTATATAAAAT
Source organism: Callorhinus ursinus (assembly GCF_003265705.2). NCBI lineage: Eukaryota > Metazoa > Chordata > Mammalia > Carnivora > Otariidae > Callorhinus > Callorhinus ursinus. The sequence continues at coordinate 3,853,031 of NW_027397068.1, forward strand.
AATTTATTTATAAATGCCTGATGCATTAAAAATATTTGATAAATATTTGATAAACTAGGTCTAACAATTAGAGAGGATTGCAAAAAATCTAAAAATGCAATATAAGGAACACAGGCAGAAATTTAAGTATTTTATGTGAAAATAAAAGCAACCAAAAAATGTAGAAGAAAACCTTTGTAACCTTGGACTGGAAAATAACTTCTTAAGGACAAAAAAAGCACTAACTGTAGAAGAAAAACTTGATAACTTGGATTTCATAAAAACTAAAAATTTATGTTCATTAAAAGACTGTTAAAGAAAGTAAAAGGGCAAACCGAAGACTGAGAGAAAATATGGGCAATCCATATATTTAGCAAAGAATTTCTATCTAGAATATATAAAGAACACTTAAAAATTATAGGAACCAAAACAGCCCAATAAAATTGGGCAAAAGATTTGAACAGGCACTTCACAAAAGAATATATGTGAATGGCCAATAAATATATGAAAAGTCGCTCACTGTAACTAACTAATCACCAGGAAATTCAAATTAAATCATAATGAGACACCATTATTTACTTGCTAGAATGAAGTAGAAAAACGTTGCACAACACAAGCTATTGTGTTGAACAAATGGAACAAGTAGAACTCTTGTATGTTGCTGGCAGCAGTGTAATAAGGTATAGCCCTTTTTGGAAACCTTTTGCAAGTTTCTTGTAAAGTCAAACACTCAGTTACCACATAACCCAGTAATTCCACTTTAATGTATTTACCCCAAAGAAACGAAAACATACATCAACACAAAGTCTTGTACATGAATGTTTAATGGTTTTATTTATAATCACTTCAAAATGGAAACAACCCACATGCTTGTCCTCAGGTGAATTGTTAAACAAATTGTGGTATATTCATGTAATGGGATGTTCCTCAGCTAAAAAAAGGAGCAAACTTCTAATGTATACAACTAAATTAATCTCAGAGACATGCAGAATGAAAGAAGCCAGGAAGAAAGGAGTTCGTACCGCTATGTTATTCCATTTATATGAAATTCTGGAATGGGTAAAACTAATCTGTAGTGACCCAAAGTGGAGGAGTGGTTGACTGGGACCAAGGGAGGGGCAGGGTTGACTGTAGACCTTTTGGAGTAATATCCTGTGATGGTGGCAATGTTTTGATCATTGCAAAACTCATCTACTTAAGATGGGTGCTATTATTTTATGTAAATGTTACCTCAGTAAAAAAAGTTGAAAATGTAAAATGTCATTTGTGTACAGCACAGGTGTAAAGTTAATTATGTAATGCTCTTTACTAGAGCATTGTTTCATGCAACAGAGGATGCCTGGGAAACTTCAGAAAACTCTTTATACCTTTCAGACATTGTTTAGACTCAGACTTAAAGTGTGAGCAGCTGTCCTTCTACCCTGATCTTTCCCAGTTTTAAGGCAGCTAGAACTTGGTTCCTCACATCATTTCATCTTCCTTGTATAACCCTTCTCACTCAAGTTTCTCTAATATGCCAGGACTTAACAAAAATATAGCACACATTTTATTTTCCTAAAAATAAAAACTTATTTGAAGAAAAACTCTTATTACTGAAAACAAAAGGAAAATTAAAGTCTTGAGGTTTCCCAAATGTATACTGCAGTTTCTAGGGCTGTGCAAATTGGCATTTGATGAGGAAGCCCAGAAGTCACTGGAGGCTGTGGGAGTTAGCAACCCACACATAATCATTAAGCATGCCTGTCATGATCATAATGAAGAAGTGGGTCCTGGTGGTGGTACTTCTGATTTGGAGGACCCTGACACTCTTAAAAAAAGATAGAGATCTCTGAGTGTCAAGAGCTGGGCTCTTAGCTTTAGATACTCTACGGCCAGACATATTGCACTTGGTATCTGTTAGATACAGGTTAGTTACTTCTCTGTAAAATACCTGCTCTACAAGGTGGTCAAGAGACTAAGATAAAATGAAAAACTAGATGGAATGTAGCCTATACCTAGTTTTGATCCCTGATACCAATCACTTGTACAAAAGTACATACAAATGTCAAAAATGAAAATGGCATATTATATAAAACCAATAATTCAATAATTTAGAATTAAGCCACACTATATATATTAAAGAAAACCAAAAGGAGGATGAGTGCATGGGTGGAAATTATGTGTAGAGTAGAGGTGGCTTAACTTTTCATCTTAAATAGAAAGGACACTAATTTATCAGGTCATGACTCTGACATGGTCTTAAAATGTTTATGATCTTTAAAATGTAACTGCTTGTTAGGTTTTAAATCTGAAATCCAGTAGAATTAGAAATGGGGCACATATATAATCCAAATCCTGTAGAAAAAATAAAAGCAAAAACCAACATAATCCATACAGAAAAAGGCAGATAAGTGGGAAACACAGAAGCATATAGAACAGATAGAGCAAAATAAGATGACAATTTTAAGAACTAATATATTAGATGAAGCAGAAGTTTAATTCTTCAATCAATCCCGCTGTGAATATGTGCAATATAACCAGAGAAGTGCTTTGAACTGAGAAATAGCTAATTTGTTTATTCTTTATAGGTCCATCTTAGAAAATGCAGATTAATAAAATAGATACTATATTTTGAGGATAAAAGTAAATGGTAAAGAGAGGGAGCGAAGTGAGAAGAGGAAGGGATGCAGTTTATCTACAAACTCTAAGGATGTCTGTGATGGTTGGGTCTAAGTTTCTTGAGGAATAGGGCCATTGCCCTAGCAGCCTTTCCTTCATGTGAGGAAAGATACAGGACAGGTGAGTCATGCCTCGCCAACCACCTCCTTATCCTTCTGTTCATACCGAGAAGTTGCACTTCAGCGTGTACTTTATTACGATGGGACATTTTCGTCTACCTGTTGAAGAAGAAGGGAAAGCTTGCAAAAACCACAAAGGGCCATCATTTCTAACTACAGAAATACACCACAGACCTCCTCCTGTGCATTGAGGAAAGTAATAAAGGAAGTATTGGGCCTCACCCTGCCCTCTAACAGAATACAAACTTTGTGGGTGAGATAGCATTGTCTACACATATAAAACAAACAAGTGTATAGGGAAAAGCATACAACAATAAAATACATAATAATACATGTTTGGAAAGGGAGTAATCAGTGTAGGCTGCCCTCCATAGACTGTCTTCATGGAAACAGAACACTTTGAAAGTGGTCATGGAGGATAAATGGACTCCAGGAGTGGATGAGTGAGGGAGCCCAGGAGGCCATGAGGGTGCAATAGAGAAAAGACAGAGTTCAGGGAATGAAATGTGGACAAATCTAGAAGGAAGACTGTGTCACAAACCCAGGTGAACCTTAGATGGCTTTACTGCAGCGCTACATGGCTCATGGTGGTGTGGGGGAGATGGTATGTATGAACGTACATAAGATGTGAATCTTGAAATTAGTAGTTTATGAATAAGCTGAATCTGCTGGCAATACTATCTCTGTGAGCTATGTCTCTTAGCTAAGAAAAGGAAAGTTAAGATTGATATGCAAATGTGGAGCTTTGAATGAGTCTCATGGTTGTTTCACCAATACTAGCCAATTTGCATTTGCACAGAAAGAACAGAGTTTTGTGGACATAAGAGACTCCAAATGAAATATACATGCTGTAAGCTGATGATCTAGGAAAAATGAAAGCATTTTTATGAATTTAATAAATCATAAGTAGTGAGCTACATACAGGTTTGGCATGGATTATTCAGAGGTAGATTTCTCTTTTTTTTATCTGTTTTAGTTGTAACAAGTATTCCTTAGATCTTGATTCTTCTTGCATGAGTTTTGAAGTCTCCCAGAGGCTCTTTACAATTGGAGGACCCATAAAAAGAAATGGGTGGGTGCTCTGTCAGACCACAGGAATTCTGCCTTGAAATAAAATGCCATTCTTTTAGCACATGTCTGAGGCACAAGTGAACCTGGCCACATTTTTAATGTTCCAGTCATCTTAATTTAATTTTCTACAGTGCCAGGCTAAGAAAAACCCAATACATAGTTCCTATAACTTTGCATATTTTAAGGAACTTTTCAACCATGTGCTTTTAATTCATTTACATTTATATCACCAAATATTAGTTTTGTGAGCTTTTTGATGTACCACCAACTTTAGCTGCCTTCTCAATAAGGTATGCTTCAGTACTTTAACCTTTTAAAGACAGGGAGACTTGTTTTGCCAAAGACAAACGAACTCAAATATACAAAGGTTAAATCTGATCTGTAACTGGAAGCTCATGTAATTTGCGTATCTAGAATTACCCGCTCCATCCCTAGTACCCACTTAACTGAAAGAACCAGATTCTCAAGGTACTCCTGCCAGACACTAAGCAACCAGAGGGCTTTGGCAGTGACCCTTGAATAAAAACTCCAGAAAAAAAAATGTGAAACTCTTCAAAAATACTGACAAAATCTTGACTGAAAATGGAATTTCCCTCCAGTATTTAATATGTCTGAGCATGATGATGCCTAGGCAAATTAAAAAACTAACATCATCTTGTCTGAACTGTTAAAGAATTTTCATTAAGGATAAACATCAGCCAATTCTAGATTTCCTCAGTACCTCAGAATGGGATCTTCCTGGGAAATATCTGCTCTGTATACTTATTCAGGACCATCATGCTCTATTTGTTTGATGTAGCATATTTATTCAATTTATTGCCTGTTGAGTAAAATATAGTGCTTTATTTTTTGAGTCTAAAAAATTCATTCTATAGAATTCAAGAGAAATTTTCCAAATCTGCTGGTGTCTCCTGGGATTCAATCAACAAATCTAGGTTTATCTTCTTCATTATGTTTGTGGTTTCATTCACTTTAATCTTAACCCTTTTGGTCTGTTTCTGTATAGTGAACAAATTCGGAAGTAATTGAGCATACGAACATATGGAAAGAAAGAGAAACAACTGGATGCTATTTCAGTTTTGAAAAAAAAATTTTTGAATAAGTTTCTTTGCCAAAGTTTTATTGCCAAATGTTATTTAAAATTAAATATTAAGGGGGGGTGCCTGGGTGACTCAGTCATTAAGCGTCTGCCTTTAGCTGAGGTCATGATTCCAGGGTCCTGGGATTGAGCCCCACATCAGGCTCCCTGCTCAGTGGGAAGCCTGCTTCTCCCTCTCCTGCTCCCCCTGCTTGTGTTCCCTCTCTCGCTGTCTCTCTCTCTGTCAAATAAATAAATAAAATCTTTTAAAAAACAAAAAAAATAAAATTATATATTAAGGGACTGGGGAAATCTTTAGTGATGACTGGGGGAAATGTCCTAGTGATAAAAAAAATGTAGAGGTGAAATATAGCTTTTCTGATGGCAAACTACATGAAGTAATACCTCTAGGGAAAGAATGTATTGAGCTCCTTTTTTCTAATCAGGGACAGCAAGATCTCATGTTTGAAAAGGCATGCCTCTCTTCTGTGTTAACAAGCTCAGAGCAGAGGTTTATGCAACATTTGTAAGGGTAGGACTCAGAATTTAGGAATAAATCATTGTATATTAGTTATCCAACACATAATGATCTAGGAATCTGGGCTATTTTCTGAAGGTGCTGGCTATAAACTAAGGGAGCAGTGGATAACCAAAAAACATCAGAAACCAAAGAGAAAACATTAACCCCTTGCTCCCTCCCCTTCTGCTTTACCTTCTACACCTGCAAATTACTAATAGCTAATATATGTTGAATGCCTGCTATGTGCCAGGCAGTCTTCTAACATTTTATAGATGTTGTTTGTTGCAAATTTTTGAGAAAACATATTTTCATTCCCATTTCACAAGGAAACCAAGACATAGAGAGGTTAATTAACTTGTTCATGGTGACACAGCAAGTAAGTGATAAAGGCAGGATCTGAACTGGGACAGCCAGACTCTAGAACATGTCTTTTAGACACTTGTCAGTACTGCCTCTGAATGGTCCACGCCCGTAACAGGAGTTAATATGAGACATTTTTCCCCCGAATCACAGAGATGTTAACCAAGGTAGATGATGTTCCTGGGAAGAAACATCTATGAGATAAAACATTTCAAATGGAAATAAGTAAGTGCATCCAAGAAGAATTCTAGAGAATAGAATAACAGAAGCCAGAGAGGTCGGACTCCCTGTTTATAAACTCAGTGGCTCCCCTGGAATGTTAACCTTTCTTACGAGAGTGACATATACCTGGTTAAGTCAGGCTGGGCCCAGGCCAATTCCGACTTGTTCGTTCTGTGGGGTAGCTGCTAATATACAGGAAATGAGACATTTATGCAAATATTTATTAGGGGTATTCACCATCATTTTACCAATGATAACAAGAAGTTTCAAGGATGTAAGAAAAAGATAATCTAACCATATTTTTTTAGAGTTAGCTCAGTAGTTAAATGAGTAATAAAGTATTACTGTTTTGTATTCTACATATTGTGAAGAAGATTTAGTTGGGGGTATAAATTTCCCTCTGAAGTTAAATCAATCCACTGTCTGTTGTTTTTTGTGTTAATATTCATCTATAGCAACTGGGGCAGTTGATGCAAGGTCATTTGGGACAAAAATTTCAGGGGAAGATGTGTCTTTTATTCCGGCTAATGTGCTGTTTCTAAGATTGTCATTCAGGAGTTATTTCTCTCCCCTTCCCCTTCTCCTTATGTATCTTTAATAAACCCCAAAAGTAAAATTTATTCAAACCCTCACTTATTTTATTATGCACAAAGGTGCAATAATTACACACACACACAGCTCCCACTCTATATATTTTGTCATATCTTTTTTCTTTTTCTGAGAGTCTACATTATATTTTTCCAAGTAAATAAAACTATTGTAGGAAAATTTATATATTGAAAATCTCAATTACATTCTAGTGCTCTGGTAATTTAGAGTTAAGTACTATTTCAATATTATTAATGTTCTTATTGATATAAGATAATCCTATTTTATGTTGAATAACTGTGTTAACCTCTTTAGTATGAACACAGTACTTATGACACTGTGGTGCTATTGTTCCCCATTACAGATATATGCAGACTATTTCACATGGCATGCGGTTTTGTTTTATATCAGTGACCTCCAGCAGACTGCATTGCTTTGCCCCTAATCCTCCCAATCAGCTTACAGTTGCCTTAATTTCCTTTTTGGCACTTAGCTATATTTATACACACACAAACACACACACACACACACTCACACACACACACACACTCACACACACATGCATTGGTCATTGGTACACTGTTCAAAATGGTATAAATCGGGATTTTTTTTTTTGCTTTTATAAAGCAATTATATTGTCAGTAGCAACCAATTTAAGCTTCCTTGCTGAAAAGAAGACTGAACAATTTGCTCTGTGTGTGAGATTGAACGGATTCTGAGGCTCAAAGGGAAAAGCTTATTTCTTCCTGTTTGCCCTGTAGGACACTGTAACTAGAGGAGAGAAAGACACTCCCACCTCCATCTCAAACCAAGCACGACCTCTTAGAGGAAAATAAAGTCAAAGGAACAGGATCAGGGCCAGATAATCTTTCTGTTCTTGTCTTGAGCTTGAGTCAGTTTCGATTTAAAACACTGGGTGCTTCTGTTTCACTCTGGCTAAAAGCAGACATGTAATTTGGCTCTAGCCAAAAACATAGATGACCCCCAAAGAAGGAAACTAATATTTAACTGGTACACACCACATGTCAGGTACCGTACTTAGGCAATTTCACCACACAAGAACGTATCTCAGGCTCAAATCAGAGGAGATAGTTGCTTATTTCAGAGTCCTCATAGCTAGCAATGATCAAAAGTTAATTCATCTAGTTTGGGTGCAGTCTTAGAGATCTTATGTTAAATTTTTCCAAGTAGAGTGCTTTAAGAACAGCATCTGAGAGACCCGAGATGTTCTATGACAGGGCAGAGGAGAGAATGTATTAGAAAACTGAGGTAGGGAACTAGGTGCCATCAACTACATTAGATAGATGCCATGAATTTATTCAGGGTCTAGAAAGCATAACAAAATTGTTTATCATGGATTTAAAAGGGACCTTTGTGGTCAGATAATTGTCAAGTATAATTTTACAGGTAAGGAAATGTAGCCCAGAGAAGTTAAACAACTTTCTAAACAGCTACATCATGGAACGCACAGGAATTGTGTTTAACTCCAGTCTACTGGCTCTCATTTCAGTGTTTTCTTTCTTTATCCTCTTACAATGTGTTGGTTACCACAACTGAGTCATTCTTTTCTTCACCCACAGACATGCCTCAGCCATCAGCTTGATCAGCTCATTTGGGTTATGTGACACAAGGCTACTTTTCTTTCTTTCCTATGAGTGAATTTTCAGGTTGAAGCTGAAGGACAAAAGCACTGAATTATTGGCTTTCTAAAATACTGATTCATGATTCGGGTTAAAAAAAAAAGTTGTAAAAGAAACTTAATAGTCTGGTTGAAAGTTATTAGGAAAACTAGATGAGCTCTTTTGACCTGCACTTTGGAATGTGTCCTGAAAGTGAAGAAAGACATACTGGAACTGCATATTTGAGTTTAAAATCTCAGAGAAGAGAAGACCTATGCCTTGTCTTTCTCGAATAGGATTCTCAAGATCGATACGCCTGCAATGGTAGCAGGAGGGTTTGAGGTCAGCAAGAATGTATCTTTTGAAAATTATTTTTTTATTTTTCTAGAAAAAATCCAGCATTTGTTTATATATAACAGAAGGTATTTAGAGAACATCTCCTATGTTACATAAGATGATAAATTTATGTCTCTACCCTCAAGGTATAGAAAGATGCCCAATAATAAACAATACATCTTTCAGACAGTGCTGTACTCAGCCGATCTCGGGGCTATGTCCTATGTGTTTACTTCACTTCTTTCCCATTGCTTCCATGGTTTTGCTCAGGATATCTCTCTTCTGCTTCATGTGAAATTTCAGCTGTTCTAAGGCTAATTATAATTAATTATAATTATATAATTATAATCTACTCATCTTATCATTAAATTCTATAAATTTCCTGATTATTATCCTAATTTTTGAAGTCTTTGGCACCTACTCCTAACTTGTTAATGCTCAAGTGCTAACATTTCCCCAAGCAAAACCAACATCCACAAGATTGATTGTTCCACTTTTCTGGAAACCTGTATCTGTGTATCTCCAGCAAACTTCTCTGCTCCTTCGTTTGCTATCATCCACATAGCCACATTCTTAAACTTACCTTTGGCATTATAATTCAGAGAACCATCTGAGTCTAACTGAGCTGCGGGCTCAGTGAAAACCCACACATGTGTTCTGTCACTACTTTGGGAGGCAAGAATTCTACCACTGAACCACCAATGATTTGCTCTTCCACTACTGTGGAACTTTCATTTATTCTGCCTCTATCTACATCATTTTCTCCCAATTGAGATTGGGCTCTTCTGGACTATTCTTTCCTGTTCATATTCTAAACTTTGCACATTCATGGAGGAATCCCAATAACTGCTTTTTCCTTGTCTGGAGAAAACTCCACAAGTGGATATATTGGTCTTTTTATACGATAATGGCAATCAAACAAAGGAGATCTTAATGCTACTTGGCAATGCCATTATGTTCTCTTACTTTTTTTTTTTTTAAGTCAGATCTCATCAGTAATAATAACTACTTCTCAAGTTCTGTAATTTCAAAGTTTTGACCCTCCCATTCTCTCTTTATCTCTCTTTTTTTGGTAAAATACTTGCCCTTTTTGGGAAGACACTCCCTTTGTTAGCAGAGACTCTGTCTTTTAGGATGCCAAAAATTCGAATATTTTGAAAGAAACTAATGAGTTTTGAATCAAAATCACACATCTGTTTGTGTCTCAACTGATCATGTTTCTCTTTTGGCAAAAGCCAGTTTTACCACTTGTGTTTTGAGTCCCATTCTTTTCTACCTTAGAGAGTTGGTGTTTCAATTATCCCCTCATTTTTCTTAATTTTCAATATTTCTTTTATTTTATCCCATAAGTATTTAAAAATTCTTTAATCTTCATGATCTTAAAAAGATCTGGCACCAAATTCAATATTCTCATTCATCTACCTCTTAACTTTTTGTTTCTATTTACTTATGAGCCTCCAAACTGTGGACACTGCTATCCATTCTTGGTTGCAACTGCTCTGCATTGCCCAAACCCATGGATATTGTCCCTGCCCTTACCTCACTTGATCTCTTGGTAGCTTTGCATATGGTTGACCATTAAGTCATAGATTTTGGGGAGACAAGGATTCAGATTTGAACCATGAGTACCTGGCACGGTGTCTGACACAAAGGAAGGTCCAAGATCAGATGGTTTCATGGGTGAATTTTGCCAAGTATTTAAAGAAGAAATAAAGCCAATCCTTCTCAAACTCCTCTAAAATGTAAAAGAGGAAAGAACACTTCTAGACTCACTTTACAAAGCCAGTATTACCCCAATACCAAAACCAGAAGAAGATACTGAAAGAAAAGAAGACTACAGGCCAATATTTTTGATCAATATAGATGCAAAAATCCTCAGTAAAATATTAGCAAACTGAATTCAACAGTACATTAAAAGGACCGTATAGTTCATCAATTTGTTCTTTTATGAATCATGCTTTTGATGTTGTATGTAAGAAATTTTTGCCTAAACCAGTGTCCTAAAGCTTTCTCCTATGTGTTCTCTGAGAAATTTTGTAAGTTTTATCTTTAGATCTAAGATCCATTTTGTGTTAGTTTTTGTTTATGGTGCAAGGTATTGGCTGAAGTTTTGTTGTTCTTGTTGTTGACATATGGATAAAACAACTTTGTACAAAAGAGAACCAGGCTGTAAAGTTACACTAATTGACTAAAAAGCACAATAAATAAGGCTGTGGCATTAGCATAAAAATAGAAAAGTATATCAAATGAACAGGATCTAGAACCCAGAAATCTATCAAAAATTTACAAATGATTTCAGAATTATAAATGACACTAAGAAGTGTTTCAGGGTAGCAAAAAACAGAATTAATACTTTGAATTTAAATTATCGAAGGGTGGGGCCACAGAAAAGAAATGTCAATTAGTGTGGATGATTTCTATTTATCTATCTATCATCTCTCTATTTATTTTTTTGATGATTTGACAATTTTATACATTATGCTGTGTTCATCACAAGTGTAGTTACCATCTGTCCTCTTACATTGCTATTACAGTATTATTGACTGTATTCCTTATGCTGTGCCTTTTATTCCTGTGACTTATTCATTCCATAACTAGAAGTCTATATCTCCCACTCCCCTTCATCCATTTTGCCCAAACTTCCACTCTCCTTCCCTTTGGCAACTATTAGTTTGTTCTCCGTATTTATAGATCTGATTCTGCTTTTTGTTTATTCATTTTATTTTAGATTCCATTTATGGGTGGAATCATATGGTATTTGTCTTTCTCAGTCTGACTTATTTCACTTAGCATAACACCCTCTAGGTCCATTTATGTTGCTGCAAATTGCATATCTCATCCTTTTTTGGGGGATGAGTAACATTCCATTGTGTATATATATTGCATTTATGCACACACATTTTCCTTATCCATTCATCTATCAATGGACACAGAGGTGGCTTCCATGTCTTGGCTATTGCCATAATAAACATAAGGAAGCATATACCTTTTCAAATTAGTGTTTGGATAAATACCCAATAGAATTATTGGATCATATGGTATTTCTATTTTTAAATTTTTTGAGGAACCTCCATACTCTTTTCCACAGTGGCTGTACCAATTTACATTCCTTCCCACAGTGCATGAGAGTTCCTTTTTTCCACATTCTCACCAACATTCATTGTTTCTTGTTTGTTTTTAGCCATTCTGACATGTGTAAGGTGATAGCTCATTGTGATTTTGATTTGCATTTCCCTGATGATGAGTGATGTTGAGCATCTTTTCATGTGTCTGTTGGCCATCTGTATGTCTTCTTTGGAAAAATGTCTATTCAGGTCTGCTACCCATTTTTTAATCAGATTGTTTTTTGGAGTTGTATAAGTTCTTTATTTGGATATTAATCCCTTATCAGATATATCATTTGCAAATATCTTCTCCCCCTCATTAGGTCGTCTGTTTTGTTGATGGTTTTCTTTGCTGTGTAAAAGCTTTTTATTTTGATGTAGTCTCAATAGTTTATTTTTGTTTTTGTTTCCCTTGTCTTAGGAGACATATCTAGAAAAATGTTGTTATGGCCAATGTCAGAGAAATTACTGCCTGTGCTCTCTTCTAGGATTTTTATGGCTTCAGGTATCACATGTGGGTCTTTAATCCATTTTGAGATTGTTTTTGTGTATGGTGTTAGGAAGTAGTTCAGTTTCATTCTGTTACATGTAGCTGTTCTGTTTTCCGAGCACCATTTATTGAAAAGACTGTCTTTTTCCATTCTATAGTCTTGCTTCCTTTGTCATAGATTAATTGACATATAATCATGGGTTTATTTCTGGGGTCTCTATTTTGTTCCATTCATCTATGTGTCTGTTTTTGTACCAGCACCATGCTGTTTTGATTAATATAACTTTTTAGTACATTTTGAAATCTGGTATTGTGATCCCTCCAGCTTTGTTCTTCTTTCTCAGGATTACTTTGGCTATTCAGGGTCTTCTGTGGTTCCATACAAATTTTAGGATTATTTGTTCTAGTTTTGTGAAAAATGATGTTGGTATTTTGATAAGGATTGCATTGAATCTGTAGATTGCTTTGGGTAATATGGACATTACAAGAAAATTTTCTGTGGTGCCTGGGTGGCTCAGTTGGTTAAGCCATTGCCTTTGGCTCAGGTCATGATCTCAGGGTCCTGGGATCAAGCCCCGCATAGGGCTCCCTGCTCGGTGGGAAGCCTGCTTCTCCCTTTCCCACTCCCCCTGCTTGTGTTTCCTCTCTTGCTGTCTCTCTCTATGTCAAATAAATAAATAAAACCTTTAAAAAAATATTTTTTTTCCATTTATTTGTGTCATCTTCAATTTTTTACTAGTTTTATAGTTTTCAGAGTATAGGTCTTTTATCTCTTTGGTTAAGTTTATTCCTAGGTATTTTATTCTTCTTGGTGCAATTGTAAATGGTGTTGTTTTTTAAATTTCTTTCTGTGATTTTGTCATTTAGTGTATAGAAATGCTACCAATTTCTGGGTATTAATTTTTTATCCTGTCACTGTACTGAATTTGATTATTCTTTCTGGTAGTGTTTTGGTATGGAGGACTTCTTAAACCTAACATAGAACAAACTAGGAAAATTATTTTTATATTAAGCCAGAAAACAGTTGGAAATGTGACACAAGTTACTTCATAGCCATACGCACATTATATTATCACTCTGTATTTATAAAAAACTATATCATTAAAAATGAAAGTTTTTATGTATTGGTTACTAAGTGCTCATCTCTGTGTTAGGGGCTTAGAATGTATTATATCAGTTAATTCTCAGGAGATCTGTGTAAGATAGACATTATTTTCCTGATATTATAGCTGAGGAAACTTAACCTTAACAAGGCTTAGTTATTTGCCTTAAATTACATAGGTTAGAGGTGATAGAGCCAGGATTCAAACCAAATCATCTGACTCCAGTGTTATTTCTTAACCTTGTCTCTATCCAACCTGTTCTAAAGGGTAGAACTTGCAAATAAGATCTAAACTCTACTTAATATAACCTAAATATTTGGGTAGTGAATGAAGAAATGTTTTGGTATCCTCATCTTTAAAGGGCTCACAGTTTCATGAATGTCCTAAGAAACTAAACCAAAAAAAGCTAATAATTTTTATCACCGAAGCACAGAGTGTTAAGTGTAATTAATGGGTTTAGAATCATAACAAAACTGTCACTCAATACTGGCAGAGGCGTGGGGATGTTAGGGATGGCTTCAGAGAGGTGGTAACTTTTATGTGATGATTCAAAGAGGAGTATGAGATACAAAGATCAGAGGCTAAGTCTGTGCCACGGAAGAAACACAGAATGCACTCAGAAGAGTCTAAACAGATCTTTGCAGTTGGACAATGAGAAGGGAGAAATTATGAGAGGTGAGCAAGTAAGGGTATATAGTATCTCAAAATGATATGCCTCTTAGCATATGATGAAAAAGTTCCCTGCTTTTTGAAAGTTTGCATTATGCCACTTTACTTTTATGAAATAATTGCGTTAGTACCTGTTTTTGCTAAACAAAAGAAATCTGGAGAGGACTTTTGCTTTTAGGGAAAGAGGTGAAAAACAAAAATAGCATGCAACGTTTGTTTTGCAGCAAGCCTGTATGGGAGCTGAGGGTTCTCAGAGCATCAAGAGTGGTTCTGCCAAGCTCCTTCTCAGAAACCACACTAGGCTGCTCAGCATCAAGCTGCCATAGCTTTGAACTGTGTTTGTGAGTATCTGTGCTTTATCTTGATTTATTTTGTGCATCTGTTACCAAAAAAGATGTGTCGTAAGGTATCAGAAAAGCCTAAATAGGGTTATTTTGTGGGGTTGGGAACACTTAAATATTTTTCCATATAAATTAATAACGATTGCTTCTTCATTTTACACCATTTCAGCTTACGAAAGTTTTCATAGGAAGACTCTACTTTCGAATAACGGGGGAAATTGTTGTCATATTACGTTTTATGATCATTCTATAGGTAGTATAGAAAACAAATTGGAAAGAAACAAAATGGAGGTTAAGAAGACGATTAAAAGATATTGGAATACTCAGACAGGAAATCAGGGCCTGAGTTAAGGCAATAGCAATGAGTAATAGCAAGGGGGACACATTTGAATACTAAAAAAGATATATAATTGGTAAGACATACGATGTCTTAGATGGGTTAGGATAAAGAAATTTTAAAGAAAGACTTGCAGATTTCTGGCATAGATGAATAGTTTTTTAAAGCAGGGAATAGATTTGAGATAAAAGCATGAGAAGGAGATAAAGGATGAGGTGTTCTATTTATGAAATATTAGATTCCAGGTGTCAGGAAAATTTCCAAAATGGACATTTGTAATAGGCAGCTAATTATTACGGTGGAGGGAAGTTAGATAGGATTATCAGGTTAGAAATCAATAACACATGAAAGGTTGTCAAGCAATAGGACTAATAAAGGTCATCCAAGGAATGTTACAAAGAAGGGAAAAAAATGGAACAAGAGTATCTGTGAATGGGACTGAGAATGGGTGGTTAAAACAGAAGGAAAATAAAGAAAGATTGGCTTCAGACAAAAAAAGTAAAAAGTTTCGAAAGGAAGGGAGTCGTCAATGCATCAGAGATGGTTAGTCAAATAAAGACTGAGTTATATTTATTGCATTTGTCAAGTAGACCATCACTGGTGACATATTAGGAAAAATTTGTGAAGTGGTGAATATGGAAGCCAAATTTCAGCCAGTAGAGGTGTTAAAGTCTAGATAAAAATCCAGGATAAGAGGGGTGCCTGGGTGGCTCAATCAGTTAAATGGCCAACTCTTGATTTTGGCTCAGGTCATGATCTCAGGGCCATGAGATTGAGTCCCATGTCAGCCCCCCACCTCCCATGAGCAAGGAGTCTGCTTGAGATTCTCTCCCTCTCTCTCTGCCCCTCCCTTCCCCCCTCAAAAAATAAATAAATCTTTTAACATTATTTTTTTTAAAGATTTTATTTATTTGAAAGAAAGAATGAGAGAGAGAGCACATGAGAGGGGGGAGGGTCAGAGGGAGAAGCAGACTCCCTGCTGAGCAGGGAGCCCGATGAGGGACTTGATCCCGGGACGCCAGGATCATGACCTGAGCCGAAGGCAGTCGCTTAACCAACTGAGCCACCCAGGCACCCAAAAAATAAATAAATCTTAAAAATTCCAGGATAAGATAATTTGACTTCATAAGCACACAAAAAAGTTCACAAAAGCACAATAAACAAAGTAAAAACAAGTACATATGTCAAAAACATTATTATATTTAAAAAATCAGCCAATTGATAAGAAATTAAACACATCAGTAGCAAAGTATACAAAGGCTATGAATAGACAGTTCTTTGTAGAGGCAATGCAAATTACGAGTAAACATATGAAAAGGTTCTCAACCTAACTAGAGGTGAGGGAAATATAAATTAAATATTGATGAAAAGTCTTTTTTAAGAAAACCCAATAGATTGAAACAATTAAAAAGGAGAATGTTGCCTAGAGCTTAGAGAGCATCAGAGTCCTCTGATATACTGCTGGCAGAAGGCTGATTGCTGTGGAATTTTGAGAACATTAAATCCACAATGTCTCTTGACATTTAAAATGTTATGTGCTTTTTCTTGATCCAGCAGTCCCATTTTGGGATTCTATCTAATAGAAATCAAACAATACCTATGGTATTATGATCAAGAATGTATATTCAGCATGGTTCATTTAGAATGGTATGGATACAATCTGCTAATTAATAGGTAGTTGAATGAGTTATTGTGTGTTCATATAATAGATTAGCTCAGACCAGTAGAACTTTTTTCAATGATGGAAATGTTCTATAACTGCACCATCCAATATGAAAGATATTAGATATATTTGGATATTTTGAGCAATTGAAATGTGGCTAGTATGACTAAGGAACTCCATTTTAAGTTTTATTTAATTTTAATTAATAAAAATTTAAATTTAAATAGCTATTTGTAGCTAGTAGTATTTGGGGTGGCACAACTATAGTATATTAGTTGGTTTCAAAAAGTGAGTTACATCTACATGTTTTTACTTAGAGAATTATCTAATTTAAAAAAATAGTGACCTAAAATGTAGTAGTTTGATTTCATTTTGTTGTTGTTGTAAAACTCAGATGAAAATTCCAACTGATATTTGTGTGTATTTATGAGATCTAAGAAGAATGTAAAAAGATGAATTCAAACTTTTAACAACTTTGGCCTGTGAGTTTTGAGCAAAGGTGTCAAGTGTTACCTCGAGGTCACTGCATTTAATTACTAGTTTAAAACTTGCCAAACTCTTTCTTCTGTGTGTCAACTCATGAGTTTCAAGATACTGACTTCTCCATCAGTCTGGAACCTGAAAGTGAGAAAATGTGTGACAAGTTGTGATGTGGGTGAGACATAAAACTTGTTATCTTTCAGCCATTTGGACTGTCCATTTGTTTGTTATGGCAGTTACTAAAACTGTCTGATACATGTTAAATTATAGAGACTATATATGCTCAAAATGGGTAAAAAGGCATAGCAATTTAAAATTGTTAAAAAAATTTAGAGAAAGTGGCTAGTAGAAGATTAAGATTAACAGAACTTATACAGGAAGGTAGATAAGAATATCATAAGCAAAAGTCCTCATTTTTCACAGTGAAAACACATGTATTCCAGGGCTTATCATCAACAAATCAAGACAAAACTGAATTATTTGGAATTTGGATACAGTAACCATCACAAGATTTAATCTCAGAAGTTATTGAAAGAGGTCACCTATTAGAAGCGAAATCTCGCTTTCTACTTGCTCTTTTCTGAAGGGTGCATGCATTGTTTTTATGAACAAAAAGAATACAGGCAGGGCCAGATATGTTTCTCCAGCTTCTCCTTCCTTCTTCAGTCACTCTTGGATCTGTCCACGAGGTTCTCCATCTGGACACTCAAGTCCTGATCCCTGGCTTACTATCTAATGGAGACAAAGAACACATGACCCACTTCCACTGGTGAGGGACTGGCCCATTGTTAAAGCCATACCTCTGAACTTGCTCCCCTGGTCATCTTGCTCAAATGACACCTGTACTCGAGTAACCTGGGGACAGTTCCAGGCTGCCTGGGTCATCTGTATATACCAACATGTATTTCCTGAATGATTAACTGAGATTCTAGTCTGTAGGGCCAGGCATCAGCCTTCTTCAATCTTGCCTAGCAGCCCTGACTTGACATAGTCATCCCGCCATTATTTTCAGGACCTCTGCTCTTCTGCCTTCTCACCTCTCCTCTTCCTCTTCTGACTCGAATCCCTCTCCCACCTCTCAGCCGAGGGTAGGGTATACGGCTGTGTAGAGATTCATGGATGGCCGTCTTCTTGACTGACTCCTAGGTTTTGACTGACGCCTGGAACTTCCACCGTAGCGCTCTTCATCTGAATGAATGCCTTCTCAACTTAGTGCCAAGTAAATCCAGAATGAAGGTGAAGCCGGCACGTCGTTGGACACTGTACCAAGGTGCCGGGCTGGCTCCTATGTTTTGTCAGCTTTTCCAATTCTTCATGCATGGGTCTCTCTCGGTTACAGATCGCTGTCACCGGCATGTATATATTATTGCTAAGTACTGAGTTCCATATACCATTATAATGCATGAATTTTTTTGCATGTTTTTGTATCAATTTTTAATCAGACAAATACTACCAGAGAATGTCTTCTTAAAATAGAATGAAGCAAAAAGGAAGAACAAAGTTAACACACCGCATGCAAGTCTCAAGTCTGCTTTGATTAAACCTCTTCTGTGTCTCACCTCTTACAGTCAAATACAGTAATGAGTTTAAAGTGTATGCCTCTAAGTGGTTTGTCTAGAAATCATTATAGTATTACTAAGTGTGCATGCATGAGTTTATAATGTGTTGATCTCTGTCTCCTCAGGAGGACTAATCATTCAGTTTTTAATATGTGACTGCCTGATAAATGAAAAGGAATATTTTATTCTCATGTTGAGTTTTTTCCATCTTTGAAAGTGAGGATGAATTTTATTTAGTTAATAACCAGTTTATACCTTTGTCATTTTTCTAATGGTATGTTTGTATTTTTATTTACTTTTAAAAGCTCTTTATTTTAAAATCTTGATTAACTTTTGCTCGTCATATAGAAGAAGATAGTTTTTCCAGGGTAAACTTCAACTTGTGCTTTTATATATTTTTGATAATTCAAAATGCATCCCTGTCAATCACCCTCTCTTTAAGAATTTTCCTTTCAAGTTTAGGAAGGCTTTTCTTAGTTTCAGGAGTGGATACAGTACATTAATTTTGAAACATATTATGGACAAATTTATCACGCTATTGTATCAAATAAAATAGGCACGTGTTAAAGTGGAATTAAAATAAATTTCTTAAGTTCTCTGAAGTGGGATGGTGACCAAAAGAAGGTATTGATTAGAAAAGAAAATTAAAATTCTCGCATGCATTAAATTTTAATAATATAGGTAGCTCAACTTTTCTTTCATGCTGAAATGTACATTTATAAGGCCAAAAAAACTCAAAAGAATAAAAGAATAAACATTTGTCCCTTTAATCTGAGATCACCATGCAGCAGACTCTATGGAAGACGGAATAAAACAAAGATTATAGTTTCATGTTTCAAATTACTTTTTGGCCAGATGTGCGCCTTTCCATTTCACATAAAAGGATTCAATGATCTTATTACTCTCTCCTTTCTTGAGCTATTGGCTTATAAAACCCCTGTCCTTTGGGATTGCACCAGCACCCTTGCAGGGCAGGAGCAGAGAGGCGAGCCCCATGTCTGCAGGCAAGAGCCAGTCACTTAGGGAAGAAAATTCGCCTTTCTTGCTGTGTATTGCCGACAGTGGGTTCTACCAGAGGAAGTGCTGTTTTGAAGTCGGAGAGGCATAGAAGCAGTCTCTCGGGAAGGAAAGAGTGGGGGAGGTGTTACTTGAATTGATCATTCTGAACTCTAATACGGGACTCGGGCCTGGGGGAATCCGATGAAATGCATTTGTTTACAAAGTTCGAACAGCTCTCCAGTAGCTTTTTTCCCCTGATACATATGATTTCAAGAAATATTCTCCTGGAAGTCTCAATTTTGAGAACATTTCCTCTGGGAATACGAACAAGGGACAGGTATTGCCTCTACACGTCACTTCTTTTCTCCCTCCCTCTCTCCCCTCTTTCCCTCCTCTGTGCAGTGTTATGTTAGGAAGTCTCCTGTGTGAAATGCTTTTCTGCATCCACAATTAAGAGGAAAATAATTACGAAATAAAATAACTTCCTGTTGGCTTAACAACAATCATCCACCTTTGTGGGCTTACTCCCAAATCACCATTCAGTTTCTGGGGTTAAATATTTACCAGGTGTTGTTAGGTGTGGCTTTTTAGCTGCATGTTTTTGCGGATTTGGAGACACTGCAATTTCTTGTGCTCACTTGACCCTGCTAAGAGACCGAGGGGATTACCTTCCAGGGCCAGTCGTGAATTCTACTTTTACACTTTTACTTAGTCCTTTCTAACCACATTACCAGTTTTAGGAGATTAGTTACATTGTTTTGTAAAATTAATGTCTGCTGGTATTAGATTAGGAAAGGTTTTGTGTTTTTTTTTTAAAGCAAGTTTATTTATTTTGCAAGACACATTACAATGTGTCTCTTTTAATTTGCTCTCAAATTAAATTCTCTCCATGTTTTGAAGAACCATATTTTTATCTGGCATATTCTTGGCCTAATGATAGAAGAAATAAGTTTATTGCTTACATAACCATGTGAATCAGACATGGAAAATACATGTTAAATTATCTAATTCATCCTTCTGCCAATTCTAGATTATTCCCTAAAGTCCATTGGTCTATTTTTTAGACTCGATACAGGATTCATGAATATAATTTAACCAGCATTCCTTATTTTCCTTATTTATGTGTGAATTGACACAGATACCATTTTCCAGTGAGTGCAGCCTTCTTAATATTTGCTGACTATATAAAGAAAATATTAATATTGCCTTGCATTTTTCTAGTTATTCTCCATGTATATACAT
Organism: Callorhinus ursinus; assembly: GCF_003265705.2. Classification (NCBI taxonomy): domain Eukaryota; kingdom Metazoa; phylum Chordata; class Mammalia; order Carnivora; family Otariidae; genus Callorhinus; species Callorhinus ursinus. The sequence goes on from NW_027397068.1 coordinate 3,873,568, forward strand.
AATTTTTAAAAATCTGTACTATCAGCCACATACTGTTATATCTATTAGGAGATGAGAAAATTCAGTTCAGAGAAATTACATCTTCACAATGATATAGCTAGTAACTTATCCAATGTGGAATAAGTTCTATGATTTTAAAATTCAAATTGACAACTGCCTGATGAAAAAATGTAAATTGAGAAAACAATTAAAAAGTAACAGATATTAAACCCTACTCTGATTAGCAATCCACAAACATACTGAAAATTTAGAAGAATATAAAACCATATCATTTTTTTCTTTATTTATCATTTTTACTCTTTTTGAGTTTTGACAAATGCATAGAATTATGTAACCACAACTACCATCACAACACAGAACAGTTCCATCATTCCTCATATTTTCCTCATGCTATGCCTTATCCCCTTCCTAACTGCTGGAAACCACTGACCCGTCCCATGTGGTTATACTTTTGTGTTTAATAGAATGTCATATAAACAGAGCCATACATATCTAGCTTTTTGAGTCTGCCTTCTTTAACTGGGCACAATGCATTTGATATTCACGCTTCTGTGGAATGTCCTTTTTATTGCTTTGTTTGTTCCTTTTTATTGCTAAATAGGATTCCACTGTGTGTGTGGTCATCCATTTCCCAGCTGAGGGACATTTGAGTTGTTCCCAGTTTTTGGTGATTACAAATCAGACCAGTTCATGTACATGTTCTTGTGTGAATCTAGGTTTTTATTTCAATTATGTAACTACCTAAGGGTCGGATTGCTGGGTTGGATGGTCAATATATGTTTAGCTCCATAAGAAACTGCCAAACTTATTTCCAAAGTGACTTTATTATTTTGCGTTCCTACCATTAATATGTGAAAATTCCAGTAGTTCTGAATCTTTCAGTTTTTCTTTTTCTTTCTTTCTTTCTTTCTTTCTTTCTTTCTTTCTTTCTTTCTT
>NW_027397068.1:3874603-3995011 GCF_003265705.2 Callorhinus ursinus
TTTCTTTCTTTCTTTCTTTTCTTTCTTCTCCTTCCTTCCTTCCTTGCTTCCTTCCTTCTTGTTTTCTTGCTTTCCATCTGTCTTTCTGTCATTTTAATAGATACATAGTAGTATCACATTATGGTTTTAATTTGCATTTCTTTAATGGATAATGATGTTAAACACCTTTTCATGTGCTTATTTGCCATCAGTATAATTTCTTTGGAGATGTGTCTTCCAAATTTTTTGCACATTTCATTTTATTGATTTATCAGAGTTTGTTTTCTTACTACTGAATTTGAGAGTTCTTCATGAGTTCTAGATACAAAACCAAAAACTTAGTCAGATGTGTGATTTGCAAATGGTTTCTCCCAGATTGTGACTTGTTTTTTCATTCTCTTAAGTATGTTTTGCAGAACAAGAGTTTTAATTTTTATGAAGTTAAATTTAGCACTTTTCAAAAATTTTGCTGATCATGATTTTGGTGTCATGTACAAGAACTCTGCCTAACTCAAGGCCATAAAAGATGTTCTCCTCTATTTCCTTCTAAAAGTTTTAAAGCTGTATGCTTTACATTTAAGCCCAAGATCCATTTTGAGTATATTTTTCTATAAGGCGTGAGGTGTGAACTATGGGTTGAAGGTTTTGTTTTTTCGTTTTGATTTTGGTTTTGGTGTTTTGCATATAGATGTCCAACATTTTCAGCATAATTTCTTGAAAAGACTATCTTTTGTTCACTTAATTGCCTTTGCACATTTTTTAAAAACCAGTTGGTGATATATTGTGTGGTTTTGGCACAGGCATGTGGTAAAATTATAGCCAACATAAGAGGAGAGGTTACTGTGAGTTTTCACAAAAGCTATTCTTCATTAATAGAAAGAATCAAATAAATTGGAACATTGTTATTACAACTGGATGCCGTTTTCCTCACCTGGAATATCTCGAAACACACCAGTCAGATTTTGTGAATATGTGGCAAGCTAGACAACTTCTGTCAGTTCTTGAAATTTATATAGTTTGCTGAAGATCAAGATTCTAGTTCAAATCTGACTACTTGAAGCTTTTAAACATTATGCTAAATTGGAAATGAGTAGATTGTTTTCTTATTTTTCTATGCCTCACATTGTGTTGGAACAAAAATCTTTGCTTATTTTTTTCTTACATTATGCTAAAGATTGTTTCTTGAAGAAGGGTTACTAGAAGTGGCAATGTAGAAATGTTTCAGGATTCTGGATGCAAGTTGCCACTTTTTTCTAAATAAATTATAGCAATTTACACTCTGATTTTAAAGTTTGGGTTTTCTCATAACATTACCCAATATTATTATTAATATATATTAAATGGTATATAGTTATTACATAAAACATAATTATTATATTTTAAAATGCACTGTCTGGAGTGAATTTTTATATGTATTCATTTTTTTTTCCTTTTTAGAAAAAAACTTACCTCTTCATTTCTATTAAACATTTTAAATAGGTTTTATTTATTTATTTGCCTGAGATTTACATCTATTAAAAACATGAACATTTGATCTCTCATATATCTGTAAATATTTTTCTTAGTTTTTCACTTTTTTCTTAATTTTAAACATTTCACAGTCTGTTTAGCCACATATACTGGTATTTCTCTTTCTTCCATCTCATGCTATTCAGAGGATTACAGAATTAATGTTCATTTTTTTTAGCTTCTCTATGGCTTATCTAAGACTTTGTTTTTGATAGCTAATTTAATATTCCATTTATTATTGGAAGCCATGAAGAATCTGAATTATTTTTAATCAATGATCAATAGTTTACAAATCATTAGTGAAGACTCAATAAATTTATGCATATTTTTTGTTTATCATATTTATATGATAGACTAACTAGTTTTATGGTAACATATAAACTAGAATTGACCAGCTTTGTATTTCTTCTTGTTGACACATCGATAAAATTTCATATTTCTTTATTGCCTTTTACTAGACTATAAGCTCCATGAAGTCAGAGCTTGCATTTTTACTGTTTTCTGACATCAAACATGGTTTTTGAATCAGAGTGGTACTCAAGATAAATGTGTTCTCAAATATGGGTATGTATGTGAATGTGTCTATTCCTCTATGTAGGCGTCTAGAAGTATGTAGGTATCTACATGCATGTATACATACATGCAAACATATATGCATGTATGTACACACACACTCATATTCTTTAGACTGGCTGATAAAAGGAGATAATGTAAAAAATGCATGAAGTGTTCTTACAGGATCTCTATGCAACATCATTCTGAGATTTACAGTTTGAGTCCATAATAAAAAAAGGAAAATGAATGAAAATAAATGTCATGGGTTTTGCTATCTATCCTCTTCTTTTTTTTTTTAAGATTTTATTTATTTATTCATGAGAGACAGAGAGAGAGAGGCAGAGGCAGAGCGAGAAGCAGGCTCCCCGCCGAGCAGGGAGCACAATGCGGGACTCGATCCCAGGACCCTGGGATCATGACCTGAGCTGAAGGCAGACGCTTAACCGACTGAGCCACCCAGGCGTCCCCTATCTATCCTCTTCTTCCATCCCTCCAAAATGGAAAAGTCTATTCTTTCTTCCTCAGGTCCCTGCCCCGCACATTACACCTTCTCCAGTAAGTTCATCTATACCGTTAGGAACTGAAGATGATGACCTAAAGACTAGCACTTGTTTTCTGTACATCAGAGACAGATGCAGACATTCACGATATGGAGAGCCTCCAAGTATCAGTGTCTCTTTAGCATGGCCACAATTATCTTTGGCTCTTTGAGGACAATTTAGAATCATTTTTGTGTCTGTTGTTACAGCAGAGTTCCCTTAATTTCCGAGATTCCCTGTTGAACTGTTTTGAAAGACAGCTGCAACCCTGTTACCCTCTCAGTCCGTTACAGCCCCCTAGGTCTTCGCATTCCCATGAGATCATTCTTAAAACGCCCATGCTTTTGCAATGGTGTTCATTCATTTCAATTTTAGTTGTATTATTCCCACGTTGGAAGAGGATTTGGGTAGTCCTATCATTGCAGTTACCTACTGAACATCAGCACAGAGTTGCGTAAAGAGCTTTCTTGATTTTAATTTCAGAGAGATGTGGGGAAAAGAGACAGGCAACATGAGAGAGGCAGCAGATGGAAAAGATCAAGAGTCATGGGGCTACTACTGGCCGTTAATTGACCCTCTGGGCTTAGGAAAGTGATTTGGCTTCCCTATGTGACAAAATTTTCTCAAACTCAAATAGAAATAATGGCACTAAATAAAATTTCATATGGTCACCAGCACGTAACCAGTTTAGTTATCACAAAAGCTAAAGATTTGCATAGCATTAATGGTTAACAAGGAGAGAATGATTTAAAATGTGGGCATCCTTTTTTTTTTTTTTTTTTTGGTGCCGCTAGCTCTGAAGTTTCAGATGAAAGTAGTGTGTTAGGAAACTGCTCAAAATCACGGAGACTTGTGTCATCTATCAGCTCCCCTCTCACTGTCTTCTGCCCCTTGGCAAATAATATGGCTTCTGTACAACCCAATTGTAGACACTCTCTTCACTTCATTCCATGTGGATAGCTATTCTATGGGAGGTAAAGTAGAGGAGGCTGGCCTTAGAGCTTTAACAGTCAGGAAATCATAAACTGATACATCATCTTACTGTGTAGATTGAAATGACAATGGGGACCAGGCTCATTAGAAGACAATGAAACAGGATTTCTCTCTCCCTCCCAAACTACCTTTCCTGTTTTACTGAATTGAATGCATCCACAATATGAATGGAAAATGAATTTGCCATGCCCCTCTAACTTCTTTTTAATCACATATTTTTGTGAATAGGGGAAAAAAAATGGACTGGGAGGAAGAATGAGAAGTTTAAATGCACTCATGTCTTTGATGTACCTGAAAAGATAGGTAGTCTACCATGTGGAGAGGATCTAAAAAATTTTATCCAGATTACTGTCTGGAAGGAAAATGTGTGTGTGTAAAGCAGGACTCTGGAGAAGAAAACTTGGGGCTTATACCTGAGGAAACTCTAAGACCTAGAAGCATTGATTCATCAAGCAATGATCTTTAAATAACCGCAGAGATCACTGCGATGCCATAGAGTCCCAGCAGGATTGTCAGCATATTTTTGTCTCTTCAAGGAAATTCAAGTTATCATAAATTGCTGTCAAAATCACTTATAAGATGCGTGTGCATTGATATAGTATAGGTACATTGTAAATATTATCAGTCTAAATACTGTCACTGGATTCAACAAAGCACTGCCAGTGCTCTAAAACCCAGGTGTATAATAGGACAGAGGTCCTTGGTAAAGGAAGAGTAGCCAGCACACCTTGAGACACATACACCAAGGCTATCAATTCATGACTTGTTGATCATAGCCATGTCCAAAGCCAGAAGCCAGACAGCAATGGTCCAGAAAGCCTGTCTTAGATTTTAGTGGGTATAAGGGTTTCCTCCATCAATGCAGTTTTGGAATTTACAAATCTTGCCTTGACGCCGTTCTTCTTTCCTCCTCCCCTGCCTAACTCCCAGGGCTAGGCTCTGATGGGCCAAAGCCCCACACTCTCTGATGCCCTAGTATCTGTGCTCCACCACAATTTTCCATACCTCATTCCTCTTATTATCAAATTTTTGAGGTCATTTGGTATTTATATTATCAAACCAAATGTAGTGTGCAGTCATTAGGTACTAGGCAATAAGCTAAAAACTTACATTTCTTACCCATTTGATCCTCACTGCAAGCCAGATCCTTCAAGTGGGTCTGGCTTTCTATCTGTAGATGGGGAAAGGGAGTGTTAGAGAGACTGAGTACTTTGCCCAAGACAACAACGACAGAGGTGCACTGGCTGAATTCAAACTCAGGTCTGTATGAATTCGAAGCTAATACTTTATATATTTTATAAATACTTTATGTAATACTTTATATTATATATATATTTATAATACTTTAAATATTATATTGATTATTATTAGACAGTTATAAGTTATTAGACACCTGAATAAGTAAATAGGAGAAGATATCTAAAAACAATTACAAACAGTATGTTGAGAAATATCCATCTCTGCTTATAATCGTGGAGGAGACATAGAACATAAACGTTAGGCACAAAGTTTCTGAAGTCAGACTTCTCATCCCAGTCTTGTCTACACTATTTTCCGGCTGCATAATCTTGGAAACATTAACTTAACTTCTTTGCTCTCTAATTTCTCTGAAAAATGGGAATCTACCTATTCATCTATCCAATCTCACAAAGGTATTTTGAAGATTGAATTATTTAACGTAAATGAGGCACTAATAGTTTTTGGTCTAAACGTATGTGTTTTCTTGGGGCGCCTGGGTGGCTCAGTCGTTAAGCGTCTGCCTTCGGCTCAAGTCATGACCCCAGGGTCCTGGGATCAAGCCCTGCATCAGGCTCCCTGCTCAGCGGGAAGCCTGCTTCTCCCTCTCCCACTCCCCCTGCTTGTGTTCCCTCTCTTGCTGTGTCTCTCTCTGTCAGATAAATAAATAAAGTCTTTAAAAAAAAATAAACATATGTGTTTTCTTAAAAGCAAATCAAAACTAAAAGTCACATTGGTATAGAATTCAGAGCCAAGAATATAAGCTCTTGTAAGAATGTAAGTAAGAATGAAAGCAGTAAGTTTTGTGTCTCTTGATATCTGCCTTCTCTGAATTTAGAGCCAGACACAAAGCAATGCTGAGAAAACATTGTCAAAAATAAAGAATAATTTTACACTGACTATGCAAAAAAAGGAAAAAAATATATAAAACACAATGCTAAAAAATGTAAAAAAACTAATAAATCCAAAGTAGTGCCAGTGTAAGTTATTATAATTTTAAAAAGCAATTTAGCAAATTATTTTCAAAAGTTAAAAAAATTCGTACTTTTCACACAATATTAAATGACTGAGATTTTTTGTAAAGGAAAGAAATATAAGAAAGGAAAAACTGAATGAAACAATGTGTTCATTTATGTGTTAATAATAGAAACAAAATTTTTAAAAAATTAAGTCACAATTTCTGAAAAAAACCCCAAAGAATCATAATATAATTTTCTAGAATATTCCTTGGCCACTAGGCATAGTATAAAACCGCAACTACTTAACAGGGAGCATGGAAGGACATATTTTTACAAATGTTACAAACATTTTACAAATGTTTACATATTTTTACAAATTATTTTACAAATAATTTAGAAGGTCTCTACTGAGACCTTCTAAATTACAGCTCAACTTGTAATATTGGATTTAATTTGGGTCTGCTAAAAGGTACATGTTGAGATGATGCATTTTTATGCATTTATATCCTAATTTTTCTGTTGTCAAATCTTAATATTAAGCAGAATGTTAGATTCCATATTTAATATTTTCCCCAAATTAACAATGGTTTTTCAGCCAATGTCAGGGTCAAGGATAAAGGGGCGGGGGGAGACAAAGAATCTCCAGCAGATATCAAACCTTTTGAGGCATTTTATTTCAATTTTAGAGACCCATTTAGCTTATGAACTATTACACTTTTTTCCATTCTTAGTTATATCATTTCTAAGAAATATTAACTGTCCTGAAGAACAAAATCTTCCCTTACAGTTTAGATGGTGTATTGATCGTCTCCCTTTTTAAAGCTATGTTCCTTGGTATGAGGTCAGAAATTCTATTGTTTAGCTAAAACCTTTAAGAAAACAAGGGCTAATAAATCACTGGAAAAGTCTGGGGTGAAATTGGATTCCATTTCCAATAGTTCATTTACATTTCTTCTTTGATTCCGCAGAATGTGTTTACAACCAGAATTCATTTTTCAAATTGTGTGAGGACATAATCGGGGCAAGTGCAGAAAGATCATTCAATTGTAGATATACTCCTGTTGTAGAAGGACTATTATTTATCATGACTCTGGTAGACCATACGATGTCTCAAAATTTCAAAACACTGGCAAAAACATCTGATGGCTGCCAGTTTCCTAAACCACCTTGTCATCATAATTTTAGTTTCTGATCATCAGCTCAAAGAATTTTAATGGGAAGAAATAAGAAATGGAAGCAGTGAGGTTTTCTCTCCTCCACTTGTTCTGGCTGTGCTATTGGAACATGTGCAAACATTTTCTGTCTAATGAAGTGTTAGTGATTGAAGGGGCATTACACACTGTTTCCTATTGCTCCAAGATTACACACAGGTCGTTAAAACATGATCTAGAGATCAAATGGAAGCCACAGTGACTCCTGACATACTTCTCACAAGAATTGTTCTTATAATGAAATCAATGAAAGTCATTACATTAAGAACTTGTAAAAATAAGAAAAAAACGTGATTTTTTAATTGGGGCTGAGAGAGGGATGATCTAACAAATTAATAACTTTGGTTACAAGTTAGTAATCTCAGATCTTTGAACTAAAAAATATATATATAAGAAGTTATATTAAATATACCAATACTTATGAATATAAACTAATAAGCATTTTTCCTATAAATGTGAACATTTCTCTCATTATCAATTTCTCAAATTGCTTAATTTGTTTCAAGTATTTTTGTCAAGTTCAGAGGTCAGCAAATTATGGACTATGCATGCTGGCCTACTACTTACTTTTGTAAAAAAAGTTTTATTAGAATGCAAATAAAATTCTAAAATGTGAATTCTTGTATATATCATCAACGGTTGTTTTCATGCTACAACATCAGAGTTGAGTAGTTGCAAGACCATCTGCCTGCAAAGTTTCCAATATTTCTTATCTGTCCTTCACATAAAAAGTTTCCATTCCCTGATCTAGTTGTTAAGAATACAAGTTTCACACCCACATTTCAGTCTTGTCTGAAATAGCAGATTCTAATACTTGACTATACTAACTTAAGAAAAGGATAAATTTATTCTTTCTGTTTTTGCCTAAAATCAGAAAAAAACATATGGTGGAAAATAACACCAGGGAAAGTAGATAGATAGGTTAAAGCACTCTCTGGCTGAAATAAAAATATGTGGCCAAAATGTCTTTCCTAGGGAAAGAAAATATATATTTTTTTCAAGAATGAATGGTCTCCTGCTTTCTCTTTTTCTTTACTCTTCTTTTTATTTTAAAGTAATTAGAATAGCTCTTCTTGGGCTAGAAAATTAGAAGGGAACGTTTAGCTTATGAATCAAAGAGAAGGAATCCATTCTCATGCCTGAAAGTGTCCTGGGGATTCTCTGAAGAGTCTGAAAACTTGTAAGCAGAAGAAAAGTTCTCAAATATGCAAGTCAAGTGAAACAAATTCCAGTTGCATCCAAAAAGGCATGCTAGATATCACACTATTTCAAAGGGTAAAATCTTTAAAGTACAGAGGACTGATTTAATATTCCTTTTTCTCATACAACTTATTTATTGGAATACAATTCATATACTGTAAAATTGACACTCTTAAAATACACACAGTTCAATGATTTTTAGTATATTCACTATGTTGTATAACCATCACTATCTAATTCCAGAGGATTTTCACACACACACACACACCCAAATCTCGTATACCATAATGATTACGCTCCATTCCTCCCTTCCCGGGCCCCTGACAACCACGAGTATAATTTCTGTTTCTATGGATTTCCCTATCCTGGACATTTCATATAAGTGGAATCATACAATATATTACTTTTTGTGTCTATCTTATTTCACACAGCAAAATGTTTATGAAATTCATCCTTATTGTAGCATGTGTCAATACTTTCTTCTTAATTGCTAAATCATATTCCATCATATAATACACTTAAACATGTATATAATATATGTACACCACATTGTATTATATACATACCACATTGTGGTATTCCATGCATTTGGTCGGCATTAATATGCTTCTACTTTTTGGCTGATATACATAATGCTGCTATAAATAGTCATGTAAAAGTTTTTGTGTGGGCCTGTATTATCAATTTTCTTGGATACATACCTAGGAGTCAAATTTCTGGGTCATATGTTAACTCTATGTTCAATTTCTTGAGGAACTGCTGGAGTGTTTTCAAACTGGCTACACTATTTTGCATTCCCACCAGCAATGTAACACATGTCAAAGCTGCTCAGCCACTTCTCCCTGAATGAAGTTAAACATGACATATATGTGAGTGTGTATGTATCTGTTTGTGTGTGTGTGTGTGTGTGAGAGAGAGAGAGAGAGAGAGAGAGAAAGAGGAAGAGATAAACAGAAAAAGTCTAAGAAAGAGAAACTTGGTTGGGGGGTGATCTTCTGAAGATAAGGTGTGAGGAATATTATATAGTGATGAGTTTTTACTACCCCTTTATCAGCCAAAATTATTTTATCATTCTAGTGTTCATATAGTTCTGAATTTTAAATCTTGGTTGTCAATAATCATTTTAAGCTTTTGATTTTTGAAAAAAATTGATTTTTTAAATTTTATTATGTTATGTTAATCACCATACATTACATCATTAGTTTTTGATGTAGTGTTCCATGATTCATTGTTTGTGTATAACATCCAGTGCTCCATTCAGTACATGCCCTCTAAAGGTAGTACATGCACATTTTTTTCAAACAGTTTAAACAATCCATAAAAGTTAAATATCTCTTGGAGAAAGATGTTTTTGCTATCTTCCCTCCTTAAAAGTCACTTCAAGAGAAGATGGACAATGAGAATAGGAAAATGATTATGTTTTACTGAAATAAAGATGTATCTGTAACTTGAAAACATTTATATGAAGGAAAAAAGAGGATGGAAGAGTGACAACTGCCTTAAAAATTATTGGGAGGATAGAAAAGTAACATCTCCAGACATTAAAACTAAGAAATAAAAAAAAGTATGTAAATGGAAAGAAATATATTTTATATCATTGTTAAAATATTGATATTTTATATCATTGTTTATATATGTTATATAAATAAACATAATTATTTACCAATAGAATGTGGGTAGTTGGGCACTGACAACTCTCAAAACTTGGATTGAACACTGACACCCTCCTTTCCTAGGGCACATTGAGTTTCCCAAAATTCTTGACTTTTATCACAGCAACCTTGCAAAACATGGGTTTGCAAAGATGCGTCAATGAAAGGAATGTAGATATGACATCATCAGAAAAAATATGGCTCCATTTAATATTGACACTGTACCTAACTTGAGTTAATATTTTGCTCAGTGGCTGGAAGATGTTGAATATTGCTCGTTTCCTCAAGAGTGTAAATATCTTACAACACCCTTGTGAGTTTCACGTACTACCTCTAGATGCTTTGGCACAGTCTGTAAGATGTGGTGTTTGATATAATAATTTATGGCCATAGGTGTTTATGTAAACAAACAAATAATGAAATGAACCTAGCAAATAAAAAAAGGCATTTATTTATTCTAGGAAAAATGAAACAAAACAACAACAAAAATTACTGAGTTATCATCTCACATCTATTTATTCTCCATTATAAAATATGAAAAATGTAGAACCCACACTAGCCCTCAATTCCCCCCATCCCCCAGTTATTGTTAATGATATCACCGCTTCACATCTTTTCAGTGGTTGTTTTTATAACTTTAAATAATTTAATGCTTTTATTTACTCACCCTTCTGTTGCTCCTTTAATTTGGGACGCTCTCTTCTATTCTATGGTTGTCTAGTGAGTTATACATCTGAGTTTCTGTTTCCTACCCAAACCTGGGTCACCTTTTAATTTGCTCCATTGTTTCTTGGATTCTGTTTTTTTCTAACTTCTTTGATTTATTTTTACTTTTTATTGGACAGTGCAAATTTACTGAACAATTTGGAGGAAGATCATCTTTACTGATACACACACACACATACAATCTGGATAAGGACACAAAATATATAATACATAATAGCTCACATTAATTGCACTTTTTCTGCTGTGTGTTTTAGCAAATTATATATCACTTTGGAATATGCCTGAATTTTATCATATGTTATAATGCTGTTTTGATCTCCATTCAATCTTGCTCAAATAGGGGTGCCTGGCTGGCTCAGTGGGAAGAGCATGTGACTCGACCCCGGGGTTGTGAGTTCGAGCCCCACATTGGGTGTAGAGATTACCTTAAAAAGAAATCTTCCTTAAATAATTAGAACTGTTATACTTATGAGAGGTTATCTTATTTTGAGTTGTTTCTTAAATAGATCTGCCAAAAGAAAACAACTTCTATCTCTGAGAATGATATTAATAGGCATACCTTATAATAACTATTAGTTTATCTACTGCAAAATGGAATAATTATATTCATGCATCCCCATTGGAAATTGTTAAAACAATTCTTGTGGGAGGATGTTATGAGGTGAGAAGTTTCGAGCAAAGTTTAGGAAGTGCGACTGTCATTGTCAGAACTGAGTGTTGTGATAGTCTTGCTTACCCCTTCCCAGGTAAGCGGGATCTAGCTGTGAGGAAGAATGGACTTTTCTGGGATCTAAGAGCTTAGCCTTGTTGTAAACACTTGCCTAATTGTGCTCTTCTAAGGAAATGCCTCTTCTGTTCTGTAATGATAAAATTTCCTGAAGGACTCTGTTTTTAGTTTGTTATTTATGGAGTCTCTTACCAGTAAGAAAAAAATGGCACATTTCCCTAAACTGATCTCTAGGACTAGTTCCTCAAGTCAAGCTGGGGGATATTTATTCCTTCCTGAGAATTCATTTCTGACTAATTTAACAGTGAATGCTACTGGGAAAATAAACTGTAGGAGGCAAATGGATCACCTCTATTAGACTGAAAAAATTGTAAGAGCCTTTATTTCCAGAGATAAATATTAAGTGCCCATGCCTTTTCTTTTCTAAACATTCCCTCTTCCTCCTCTTCCAATCTTTACTCCCTCTTTAATGAAGACATCCTCAAACTCTGATCCGAACGTGCTTTGCTCCAATGTTCAAAAAGTTGGCAGGAGGATATTAAGAAACAGCATCTCGGTGTGTTCTTTCCTGGTTACCACTGCCAAGTGGAATAGGGGGTCTCATGAATTGAGCTGGAAATGCCATGTGCTCAGCCCTGCACAAATAGACTGACAACATGGGTACTCAAAACAAGTCATAAAAAGCTGTCCAGCTGAGGGAGAAAATGCTCTAATTAGAGTAGAGGTTAGAGTCACAGTACATTGAGGGAGAAGCCAGGATATGCAGAGGCTACAAGAACTTTAGCTGGTCCCTCCTCCATTTGTTAATGGAACTAGCTTTAATCAATGACCAAGGTTGTGCAATGACCCTGTTAAATGTCAGCCATATCTATGTGAGAAAATGACATATTTTTTTATGCTGAAGTTATGACCTACATATATTCAACATCAGATGATAATAGAATATTTGTATTAACATTATAATATGTGTATGAAAATCTAGACATCTCTCTTGAATTATTTTGACACTACTGCCATTTTAGAGATGGGCAGTTTGAGGAGAATAATTGTCTAAACTGACATCAGCACCCTAAGTGAACTGTTTTCCTCAGCTGTCTGTTCACAAATAAAGATAGCAACCTTAAGTTAGTAAGTGTACAGGTGTGGTGATGGCAGTAGATGCCAGAATGGCAAGGAAGAGGGGACAGACATTTCAAAACCATTCTTTTCTTTTTACTTTCTTTTTCTGGCCCTTTAGAATCTGCCATCAACAAACTCTATTAGTACAATTAAAGAGCCCCTGAATGTCTCCCATATCCCTCAGGTGTCAGCGCAGCAGGAAAAAGGAGCATAAAGTTTCCATTGGAAATGTCTGAGAGCTTTTACTTAGGAAGATGAACCACTGACTCATAATTAATCATGATTAAGTGTTATACAATTTTTAGTCTTGTTTTAGATAAGAGATTTAGCTTACGGTCAATTCATTCATGTGCAATTTGAAAACAAGTGATATTGAGGCTCACCAGGAGTATGATGTTTAGAAGGTATTATTCATATATGGTGTAGTTGAGCTCAATTTAACAAACATTAAAGTCTTTCTATGAACTAGAATGTATTAGTTTTAATAATAAAAATGACTAATAGAATATAATTCCACATAAGAGCCAAATGTTCATGAATAATATGCAGAATCAAAAAACGTTTTTATTATTAACAAAGTCCAAATTAACAAGCATTTATTGCTTCTCTTAATGATTATCTTGAGAACCTATTAATCATAAGAATGTATGTAAAAGAATATAAACACATGGGTTGAACTAAGAACTTTATGCTTTAGTTATGTTAGGACATGGCTTATTAAGCAAAACAGAAAACATAATTACCCTGAAATCATAATAGTATCTCAAGGAATAAGGGCAAACACTACTGGTGTTTTGGCATCTGTATGGCCAGGTATGGCTTAAAATTCAGCCATAATATGACTTTCTGTGGACCTTTGTTGTTTGAGCAATTTCCTCCAGCATGAAAACTTTTCTTAGTTGCCCAAAGTTATGCAAATAGATGCATACCAGCTTTACGTGTCATTGTGTAGGCATTTATAGCAATATTATAAAGAAATTACTTGCAGGGGTGCCTGGGTGGTTTAGTCAGTTGGGCGCCTGCCTTCGGCTCAGGTCACGATCCTGGAGTCCTGGGATTGAGCCCTGCATTGAGCCCCACATCGGGCTCTCTACTCAGCAGGGAGTCAGCTTCTCCCTCTGCCCCTCACCTCCCTTTCATGCTCTCTCACAGTCTCTCTCTCTCAAATAAATAAAATCTTAAAAAAAGAAATTATTTGCAAATACACACACATATACCATATATACACAAAATTACAAAAGTTTTAGAGAATAGGCTGTGGAGTCATTCTTCTGTTAGCTGTGTGAGCTTGGGAAGATTAAATAATATTATTTATTCTAAGTTTGCTCATGTGTAAAATAGAACCTATTGTAATTTAGCCTATAGCTAATATAAAGTAGTTGGCATAAATAAGCTTAATATATTTTAGAATGATCTCTTCTGATCTATTAAACTAGTTCTTTTCTAGTCATTCTCTCCATTTCTTTTCTATTCGATTCTTTAATATAATTTATACTTGTATATATTTTAATGTATGTAATAACATTTTTAGCAGAAGCATTGGCTTCACAAGGAGAGAAATGAAAAACCTATTAAGTAGTACTATGTTTATTTTTTAATCTAGAAATTTGATTTAATCAATATCAGATTCATATCATGATTTATTCAAAGTGCGCTTAAAATAACTTATTCCTTTTTAGTGTTACTTCAAAGCATATTTATAAATACAATATTAAAAATAAAACACTTTCAAATTCATTGTCAGAATGTGGCTGCTAAAAATATTCCATTTTTAAATTTTCTCTCCCTCAAGTTAACTTGCAATTTATATTCTATTATCAGGTGCAGAGTGTGGGTTAACAAGCCAAATATTTTATATATACTATTCTTTTACCTCTTTTGTGTGAATACATTTTATCAAATATTTAATATATAAATATAATGCTGTAAACTCAGGACTTTTTTCAGCTCTTTCTTAGCAGTATTTGCCTCCTGGTTACTAGATTACTTAATGTCATATTGTGTTGTATTGTATAATATATGGTTGTAATTTTGACTAAATAATTGGCCAAAGGATAATTCAGCTAATTTTAGTCTTCTAACAACTGCTCTCATTAGCTTCCTCGTGGAACCATCTTCTTGACTCCCCCTATTGTATTATTCATGGAAGCACTATGTGTCTAAAAGCATAACCTTGAAGACTTACGGTTATGTAGTGAGCCTTCCTACTTATTTTCTCATTCAGTGAATTTGCGTGTTCTTCAGTTGTTCTTCTTCAATACCATTTGAATCAATTTTGTACTCCTATCGTCCAGTGGTCATTACTTGTAATTAGAAAAACTCCCAAGTTTCTCTTAGTACCAGACTCTTAGTTTTAATCCAGTTTATACACTGCTTCTAGATTAATTTTCCTACCAGTGAAATGAAACCGAGCCAAGAGAAAACTAAAATAAAAAATAAAGAAATAAACCAACAAAGCTTTCAATTTAAAAGTCTTCCAATTGGCAATCAAATTAAAAATCAGCTTCTTAGATTGACGGTCAGTATTTTCATTCTCTAGTTCAAATCTTTCCAGTTGTAGGCCATATGATTTCCATTTATACCACATGCCAAAAATACCTACAATGGCATAGATTGTTGGTTACCTACTAAATAGACCTTGCTCCTTGCTGAAAGAACCCCAGTTTTCTTCAGGAATCACTTTGCACAGTTCCAGGGGATGAATCATGGTGGATTCCTTTTCCTTCTGCCAGAGGTTAGTCTGAGGTGGTTATGTGACTTAGCTCTGGCCAATTAAATACAGAGGAATTCTGCTGTGGAACATTTTGGGAAGATGTTTCTCCCTATAAAAGAGAGACATATAAGCAACAATTTCCCCATTCCCTTCCTTTTTGCTTTTTTTGTGGAATGAGAAACTGATGGCTGAAGCTATACCAGGCATCTTGTGACCACGAGACAACAAAAGAAGCCAAAGTTGATAAGCTGAATAAAGTAGAATAAGAAGGATGGGGAAAACTGGATACTGAAAGATACTAGCACTGCTAAACCAACCCTGGGATCTTTTGCTTGCAGACTTTTTAATATCTTAGCAGATAAAACCATTTCTTAAATCTGCACAACACTTTCTATTTTCATTCAATAATTCAGTGCCTGCAATGCACCATGTCTTTACATATATGGGTTCATTTCCTTAGAACTTTGACTTTTCCCTCTGACCCTCATCAAATCTAGTCATCCTTCAATTTCAGCTTACGTGTTTTCTCCTTTGTAAAATCTACTCTTATTCCTTCATTTAAATGCTGACTCTACCTTCTTTAGAACAAAATAACATTCCTTTTCCTTCTTTCGTAGAACTTATTTCCTGCTGCATAGCATCCTCAGAGAATAATTTCCTTATAATAGACACTCACTAAATACATTTTATTCTGAGTTGTCAATAATGTTCCATGAAGTCCCATCAGTCTGTGAAAGATATGATCTTTGATCAGCTTCAGTTCTCAACCTGGCTACTAGGTAGACATGTGGCAAGAGAAGGGTTTAAGATTCCATTTGGTACAAATCTTTTAATTTTCCAAAGATAAATCCTTTAATCCTTGGTACAAAGTGATAAATTCCTTTAAGATAGCATTGTTAACTTTCCTTAGAATAAAAGGATAAAAATTCATAAGATAGGTGAATAATTTTAATTTTTAATTTAATTTTTAATTCTTAATAATTTCTAAAGATAGGTTAACCTTACTACAACATGTGTACAGACGTACTATACATGCACCCTTCCATGGGTATACATGAGAGTTAAATGCATATGTATGTTTTATGTGCCTATCTCAAAGTGATTTGTCTAGGATATACTTTCCCTAATTGAAGTCATTTTCTTACAGAAGAAGGTCCATAGCAGCACAATCACAACTTAAACTTACTATGTCTTCCTTATACTTGTAAGCATAGATATGAAAATATAGATGTGCTACTTGGAAAGACACTTGTTTATCTACATGGATTTCTTTTCTTTCTAAAAACAAAACAACAACATCCAACCGTGAGAAGTCCTAGAATGAATCAAAACAAACATGTGTAATAACAGGTATTATCAGCAGGCATTTTTAATAAACTATTACATCATTAGAGTAATCAAAACTAAGCATGCTGAGGAATTTGAGTCTTAGAAAATACTTGTGCTAGGGCACCTGGGTGGCTCAGTTGGTTAAGCCACTGCCTTCAGCTCAGGTCATGATCCTGGAGTCCCGGGATCGAGTCCCACATCGGGCTCCCTGCTCAGCAGGGAGTCTGCTTCTCCCTCTGACCCTCTTCCCTCTCGTGCACTCTCTCATTCTCTCTCTCTCAAATAAATAAATAAAATCTTTAAAAAAAAAGAAAATACTTGTGCTAAGTGTGCAGCTAGAAGAGTAGGCAGCTGAGATATGCATCTAACCATAATCTTAAAATATTTTTAAATATTTTGTTTGATAAAAAATATATCCCTAAGAGTGCAGATGAGATTCATGCTCAGAAATATTGGGTTAAGTGATCAAATTTTCAGAAAGTGTGTTTTAGGACAACAATAGCTAAGTAGATCCACATGACTGCTGGGGCTGCATGCCATGTCTGAGGGCATCTGCTGCACCTGCCTGGATATATTAATGGCTCATGTTATATGACTAATCACCTATGGGTATGAGCTGTCTGATGAAACGATTCCATCTGCAAGGATTCATTATGTAGTTTATAATTTCATTCTCAAAAGAAAAAAAAAAAGGAAGGAAGGATGATAAGCTCTTTATTCAAGTCAATAGAATCTCCATATCAGTTCCATGCAAGTTTCACTAACTGACTGTCCAACCACTGGGAAGGAGTGAACAGCTGGAGTAGCATGGAAAGTGCTGACACAAGAATCCAGCGGTAACCACATTAACAGCACTGCTCCAGCTCACCATCACAGGTAGATGAAGAGTGTGCTTCCAGCCACAGAGGGCAAATATGAACTGCTAACTTGACAGCAGAGATTAAGACATTCACCTTTGTTCAAGTTTTGACTGTTTTAGCATTTTTAAGAAAAGAAGAGGGAAGAAAATAGTTTGAAATATTTGGTAGTGGCAATGGAATGTGATATCGACAAGAACAGACAAATAGGAAGACAAGCAGGAATCAATTGAGCTTCTGACCATGTTCCATGCTGAAGATGCCTAGACAAAGGATGGAATGCTCACATTTTCAGACCAAGTTACAGAGTCTGCTTCATACCAGATTAAACATCTGTTGAGGTTCATTAACTCTATGAGTAATAAAAATTGGCCAATTAAAAAATCTTTATTTGATGAGGAGGAAACAGTAATCATCTAGTCATTGTCTTCATTTCTCTTCTGATTCTTTAGTATAATTCTCCAAGGGGTCCTGACTTCAAGAAGGTAAATTCCAAAGGTAACTCCATGACCTCATCTTGAGAAGCATCACTTCTAAATCCTAATAAGATTACAGCAAGGATCTAGCCTTAGTGGGAAACAGAGGAAGCAACAGAAACAGCTTTAAAATAAAATGAGTTTATAAGTTTGAAATAGTACCAGAAGCTTTTTGCAAAAAAGGGACAATTTCTATTTTAATGTCAGCTGGTAATGATGTAACCTCTCATGTTTAGACAATAAGTCGTTGGTGATGAATTGAGGAGTTTATATAGAGAGTTTATACTTATTTCTTTTATCCATTTTGAATATTAGAGTTTAAGGCTTACTTGGAATTCAGTGCTGAAAACTTGAGCCAGTGTTTCAGATGAAAGGTATTATCTTTGAAAGTAAAATGAATTAACCAACATCACTTGAGTGTTTTAGTGTTTTAAACATTCAGTCGTTAGCCCTAGGGAAAAAGCCCACTGAATTTATATTTTTCAAGAGGATGTTTATATATATGTTGGTTTAACATGTATATAAATAAGATTCAATGAATATGCATAAATATTATCATTACTTTATAAAATATACAAAGACAGATATAATGTCTCTTCCATTTCCTACAGTTTCAGTACCACAGCTTTATGATCAATTGATTGTCATTTCAAATTGACCTCTACATAATCATCAGTTACAAAGGTTTTAAAAGGTTTTCTTTTGTGAAAAAAATCATTACAGAATTATTGTTTTGCTTTTAGTTCAGAAATGTGGGAGAAAATTTAGATTTTGTATTTAAAAATATAATCTACATCACTTTTATTCAAACTAAATGGAAAAGTGAAATATGAAAGAATATTAAAGATTTAGGAGAGGAGAAGATTTAAAACAGCATGAAATAATTAATACTTAGAGGGTTGATTGCATTTATTAGCATGTAGTTTCTAAAAATAATGACATTTTATAGTACTTTTAGGTTGGCATTACTATAATTTTTTGTTTGCGTAATTCAATGAATAGCCTCTAATATCAAAATGTGTGCATCCGTCATGATGATTTCTTTTGTTTTATTTTTAGATTCTCTTAATGTCCAACTTGGAAGATTTTTTTAAATTTTTATTTATTTGACAGAGAGGGAGATAGTGAGAGAGGAAACACAAACAGGGGGAGTGGGAGAGGGAGAAGCAGGCTTCCTGCCTAGCAGGGAGCCTGATGCGGGGCTCGATCCCAGGACCCTGGGATCATGACCTGAGCCGAAGGCAGATGCTTAATGACTGAGCCACCCAGGTGGCCCTTAATGTCCAACTTTGAATCACTCTCTTCTTTCCTCATCCACCCTGTTGGATACGTTGATTGAAATATCTCTCTACTATAGATATTGAGTAGGTGGTTGGGTATCTGAATATGAAATTTAGAATAAAAGTTTCAATTGGAACTATATATATTTCAGAGTCATCCACAAAAAGATTATTTTTGAAGCCATAAGACTATATGAAATCAGTAGGAAACTGAGTGATGATAAAGGACCGAGACTTGGACCCCGCAGCATTATGAAATCAGAGATCTGGGATAAGAGGGGGAGCATGCACAGTAGACTGAGAAGGAGTGAACAGTGAGAAAGGACGTAAAGGACATGGTGTCCTGGAAGTTCAGATGTAGGGAACAATCAGCTTTGTCAAAAGCCGCTGACAGATCAGCAATGTGCTGTAGACTAAGAATGAATCATTTCGTGTTATAGAAGTCATTTGTAATCTTGACAAAAAACAGATTTGGTTAATAGTTGGAGCAAAATCAAGAATGGAGTAGGCCTGAGGTAGGATTGGGCAGGAGGAATGGAAAAAGGAAATGTAAACAACACTTTTGAAGAGTTTTGCTGCAAAGTGGATGAAGAAAATGGGACAATAAATACTGGGGAACTGATGGGGTTGTGAAAAGCTACTGTAAAATGATAGAGCTAATGATATAATTTTATCCTGATGAGAAGAGAAAGAGAGAGGGAGAGAATGGAGAGGGAGAAGAGGAGAGGCAAGTGGGGAAAAGAGAAAGAAAGAGAATGGATTATGCATAATACAGAAAAGTAAAAAACTGCCATAGTGATATCCTTAGAAAAGTAAGGGTAGGATCTAGAATGGAGGAATGGGATTTTGGGAGATGAATGGATAGTTTATATCTATGGTGCCAGGTGGGGAGGTAGATGATGTGAATACAGTTAGGTGGTAGGGGAGATAGGTGGGTGTAGGTGGTGTTGGAAATCTATGGAGGTTCTCTTCTGATGCTTAAATTTTGTCAAAGAAGTATGAAAGAGTGTCATTGGCTCAGAGTGAATTTTGGGGTGAGACTCTTGAAGATTTGAGGACAGAAAAGAAAGGTGTAATAGGGTCATCTGGGGAGAGGAAGAGCAAATAGACTAGTGAAGTAGAAAGTGATCACTTCATTTTTATTTATTTATTTATTTATTTATTTAAAGATTTTATTTATTTATTTGAGAGAAAGTGAGAAAGAGGGCACAAGCAGGGAGAAGGAGCAGAGGCAGAGGGAGAAGCAGGCTACCCGCTGAGCAGGGAGCCCGATGTGGGACTTGATCCCAGGACCCCGGGATCATGACCTGAGCTGAAGGCAAATGCTTAACCAACTGAGCCCCCCAGGCGCCCAAAAGTGATCACTTCAGTTGATTAAGGACGTATTGTGAATGTGTAGTGGTAAATGTGCACTTGATATTCAGTCATGAAATTAAAATGAGAACAGTCAGCACAATTGAGAGATTTTCTTTTAACCATGGATGGAGGGCTAGAAGAGGTATAGACCTGGATTGAACACGTGTTGTGCTTTTGCCAAGAAAGTACGATTAAGTGTGACAAAGGGGAGGAAGTCAAGGGTATAAGCAAGGTGATGATTATGTTAAACCATGGAATTCAAGCTAAATAAAAAGGAGAGAGAAAATATCAAGGTAAGGGATGGTGAAAAGTAACAAAATCAATGGATTGGAGATCCCAGTATGTTCTCAGTATTTTGGAGTCAGTATATTATTACAGGAAATGACATAGAATGATAGAAATTGGTGGTCAGTGAATGAGAGTTGTAAAATTGAGATGACAAGGAAATTGCAGTTATTGGCATTGACAAGAATGACACATGGGGTGTGATCATGGAAGGTAGTAATGTGGAGGACAGGATCACTGCAGAAGAGGAATGGGTGGAAGTGAGAGACTAAGGTGGAGAAAGATCAACAACATAAAGTTTGAACCCACAAGAATATACACAGGAGCAATGCTGGAGATGGACAATGAGCTGCAAGCTAAGTCATGGAAAAATATAAGGGAGAGACTGGGGCAAATGTGAGGGAACCACATGCAGCAAAAATGACAGTTTGTGGGGATATAAATGGATAATATGAGATTTAAAGGAGGCTTATTTTTTTAGGGAGAAGGAGGGAAGAATGGCCTGAGAGCAGCAATAAACAGCAAAGATGTCTACTTCACTTCCAGGCCCCACGGGACAAGCACAGTGGTAGTAACAACAGACACCACTGGTGAAAGCTGTTGGGGAGTTAGGACCTCAAGGAAGAGCTAGTTTTTTTAGAGACAGTTTGAAGAGAGAACATTCTGGAAAGGGGTGGAGGATAAAGGGGATTTCTCTAATGCTGGACCGTGTGTTCTAGAGGGCACGGTCGAAGGGGTTTAAGAGAGCCAAAGGGTGGGAAAAATGGATGAAGAGGCTAGCATACAGAGAGTGAGAGTTGTCCCCTGTATCTGGGGCTTCTGGAGGTGACTAAATGCAAAAAAAGGCCTAAAAGTTTGAAGAGATTAAAGCTCCTGCTGGCTGGGTTGTGATTTGGGTGGGGATGGGCAAGAAGGAGGGATAAGTGATGTCCTTGTCCTGGTGATGGAGTTGAGGAGGTTGGGGAAGATGATTTGGAGTCCCAGTGGGGGTAGACCCTCTCCTGACTACAGGTTCACAATCATGAACATGCAGGGGTTATAAGTGAGATGTCTACAGAGGAGTTCCCAGCTTCCCTTTTGGTCTCCACTGGGCAGGCGACAAGTTTACTGACAGTGTCATAACTCCACTCAAACCCTGGGGGTGCAGTTATGAAACTCTGGGAAAATCAGTTGTTACACTGAGTATATGAGTCCCTAAAAATGAGTACAGAAAGCCGAAGGGGCTTGATCTTAGACCCAACATGCATGTTTCTTCTCGGCCCTTTATTGTTGAATAATTGAACTATGGGATGGCTTTTTAAAAATTCGTTAATTTTCTTGGTAGCCACAATTAAAAAAAAAAAAAAGCAAAAAACAGAAAACAACCCCAAACTACTATTGTATTTAGGATGCACGGAAAGAGCTCCTTTGGGGAGGACACGTAGGAGCCCTTGTCCCCTGGTGCTGGGGCCATGTAGAGATAGATGCTCGGCAGAGTTCGTGGATAAAGTCAGCTCCATGTTCATGAACTTTTTTTCTGAAATGGAGACAGGAGAGATGGCATGTACATATTTTCCTGGGTACTGAAAGAGTATCTCCCCACTAAAAAGATTGGTAGTGAAGTAGAAATGTGATTTCCTGGCTTCTTTCTCTACTTTAACAGTACCCTGCTTAACCAAAGAAAAACTCATGGAAAGTTATATTTGCTCCTGCTCTGTGTTCCCAGCTCTATTCCATTTTTTTTTAACTACTTCCCCAAATAACATATAGTTTATTTCAGCTGTGTGTATTTTCTCATCATCATCCTGTAACTATCTGAAATGCTGAACTATACAGAGATGGTTTTAATTATTTCTTAAAATATACTCAGTAAAGCTTTTATTGTGGACAGATTTCACTAATCCAATTATAATCCGTGCAAAATATTTCAGCTGTTAGATATAAAGTATTAAAATCTTTCTTTTTTAAAGTAATCTCTCCACTCAATGTGGGGCTCAAACTCATGATCAAGAGTCCCATGCTCTACTGACTAGGCCAGCCAGGTGCCCATTAACATCCTTTTCATATTTCAACTTTAAGAGTTTCTTAAAACATATAGTAATTTCCCATAATATTTCTAAATACTGATGTTTTGAGTATTGGCTTCATATATTATCAAATGCTGGATCTTCATTATCTTGGGAATAAGTACAACACAATGATAAAATAAACATTTTTGTACTTAGGTTTAATAAGTTTTCTAAATAGTAATGATGTATATAAACATCCCTTTTGGACTTTTGGAAATAATAATGTCGTGATAAAAGGACATTTCATGGTTTTTCACACTTATTTCTCACATTCCTCTAAGTTGGACTATATTTTTTAACCTCAGTTTACAGAGGGAGAAACTGAAGAATTGGGCAACTAAATAATTCATCCAAGTTCACTCAATTATTCATCCAATGTTGAAGAAGTTGTAAAACAAATTTGAGCTCAATAGACAAACCCAAAAGCCTCAGCTATTCATGAATGCAGCATACTTGCTTGTGCTCAAACTAAAGATTACAAGTAGTTTGTTATTTGCATCTTAATTTAATTCTGTTCATGTAATACTAATTAAAGGCATTGTGTTTACTAATTAAAAGGCACTGTGTACATTTTATGTGTCAGACCCTGTGGTAGATGGATTATCATATATAAGACTCCTTTAAGCCTCATTGCACTATAATGTGGGAATAATCCCCATTTTATAAGAAGCAAAACAATTTATTTGTCCAAAGTCACATTCCTGTTAAGTGGAATAACTGGGACTCAAATGTAGTCAGACTCCAGACCCTGCAATGTTCATTGAGAGTTCAAATATTTCAGCGAATGTCCAGGTTGTAACAAATATATTTTTTCCGGGGCTAATGTCTGAGATTTTATAGTCTCTATAGACAATTATATAACTTCAGCACCATAGGTTTAGAGCAATCACATTGGTCAGCTGTCAGTTCCTTAAATTCAAAAGAATTTTTTGGTGGTTTTGTGCAAAATTCTAAAGTTAAAATAAAATGCCTGATTTGCACAAAAGCACCAGAACATTCCCTGTTTTCTCCATTAGTTTTATCCCAGTGAACATTATACTATTCCTCACAATTTGATGAAGGCGATGAAGTGAATTAGTCCTCCAGATTTTGAAGGCTCACGGAGTTATGCCCTTTTGGAAGCCTGTTTTGTCCCAGGAATGTCAAAGCTGGCAATTTTTTGATGGCAGTTTGTTTCTCCATCTGTCCCATACATTTAGAACAGTTATGAAGTGAAGAATAGATTTCATACCATGCATTAGGCCTTTCTTTTTTTTGTGTTGCCAATCTGATTTCTCTAGGGAGAAGTCACCAGCATGTTGGGCTTCTCTGACTGTCCAGGTGAAATTGTTACATTTTTTGGACAAATCTTAAGGAGGCTTAAAAGTGACAAATAAATGAAGTCTAATATTGGTGTTTCTGTTTTTAGTTGGGGTAGATTGGGCTATGCTCTGGTGACAAATACACTTAGTGTCTTGATAGACAAAGTGTGTTGCAGGTGCCACAGTAAGGCAACTTCCTTTCAGACTGCACCTTGAGGATCCAGAATGACAGAGCACAAAACTGCCAGGGCTTGTGAGTGTCAGAGGGTTAGGCAGAAGCCTCTGTAAGTGATATAGGCCACTTCTCCTCACAGTCCCCTGTGAGGTCACAAGGTCCCATCTAATAAGTGAAAACAGGAAACAGGGAGTAAGAGAGGATAAATGGCTGTGGTGAGCATCAGTAATCTCTACTGCAGCTGAGAACCCTCTTTGTTCAAAAAATGTATCTTTCAGTATTCTTTCAGTATTCTAACCTTGTTGATGATGCAGATTATACAATCTAATATATCACCCAGATAAGTAATGTAGCTTTGGGTTGTTTACTAGTTTACTTTGAAAGAGAAATCAAATCCACCACTTTTTGGGAATTAAGTTACCCAAATTTTTGCCTTTTATGTTTGGAAAGATTTTTTATGTAATATTTTAATCCAAAAAATTAATGTTGCATAATTTTCTCAAAGATGTATACATTCCTAGTTTTCTCTAATATATTGTCATCTCTAAAATCTGAAGCATTTCAGGAGTATTAAGGACCTCTGAACAAGTTATGTGTCTCTGGCTGAGTGACTTACCCTCCCAAAGACATATGTCCTTAAATGGATACAGGGAAAATGGTAACATCTCTCACAGAGTTGTATTGAGAAAATCCATGTAAAGACCTAAACGTGAGACAGGAAAACATCAAAGTCCTAGAGGAGAACACAGGCAGCAACCTTGGCTGCAGCAACTTCTTGCCAGGCACGTCTCCAGAGGCAAGGGAAACAAAAGCAAAAATCAACTACTGGGATTTCATCAAAGTAAAAAGCTTCTGCACAGTGAAGGAAACAATCAACAAAACTAAAAGGCAGCCTTCAGAATGGGAGAAGATATCTGCAAATGATGTATCTGATAAAGGATTAGTATCCAAAATTTATAAAGAACTTCTCAAACTCAACACCCCCCAAAACAAATAATCCAGTTAAGAAATGGGCAGAAGACATTTTTCAAAGAAGACATCCAGATGGCCAACAGACACATGAAAAGATGCTCAACATCACTCTTCATCAGGGAAATACAAATCAAAATGACAATGAGATATCACCTCAAACCTGTCAGAATGGCTAAAGTTGACAACACAGGAAACAATAGATGTTGGCAAGGATGCAGAGATATGGTAGTGTAGCCACTCTGGAGAACAGTATCGAGGTTCCTCAAAAAGTTAAAAATCTACCTTATGATCCAGTAATGGCACTACTAGGTGTTTACCCAAAGGATATAAAAATACTGATTTAAAGAAAAACATGCACCCCAATGTTTATAGCAACATTATCAACAATAGACAAATTATGGAAAGAGCCCAAATGTCCATTGCCTGATGAATGGATAAAGAATGTTTGGTGTGTATATATGTGTGTGTGTGTGTGTGTGTGTGTGTGTGTGTGTGTGTGTGTGTGTATGCGATAGGATATTATTCAGCCATCAAAAAGAATGAAGTCTTGCCTTTTACAATGGTGTGGATAGAGCTAGCGAGTATTATAGTAAGCAAAATAAGTCAGAGAAAGACTACCATATTATTTCACTCATATGTGGAATTTAAGAAACAAAACAGATGAACATGGGGAAAAAAAGAGAAAAGCAAACCATTAAAACAGGCCCTTAACTATAGAGAACAAACAGAGGGTTGTTGGAGGGAAGGTGGGTAGGGGATGGGCTAAATGGGTGATGGGTATTAAGGAGGGCACTTATTGTGATGATCACTAGATGTATGTAAGTGATGAAGCACTAAATTCTACTCCTGAAATTAATATTACACTATATATTAACTAACTGGAATTTAAATAAAAACTTGAAATTACAAAAAAGATAAATAAATAAGATAAAAAATATTATAAATAAATTAATAATAAAATGGGATAATGCTAAAAAAAAGTATAATAGTTCTTGGCATTTACTAAACCTCAGTGAAGTTAACTGGTGCTATATAGAGCTGAAAAAGTGATAATTGTGTCTATGTCAGGTTTGAGCCAAACCCAGGTGTATACATCCACTTGTTATCTATATATTTCCGAAATGCTAAAATGCTACTAAAGTCTTTCCATAAATAATTGTTGACATACCTTTGGAAGTAATTAAACGAAAACATTCTAACACATCTTATCCTGATAGTTTGTTTTTAATGTCTTTGATGATTTCTCCTGCTCTTGTTCTGTGATTTTTAAAATTAAAACTTTTTCTGTGGATTTAATTTCCACAGAGAACATATAAATCCAGGAATGTATAAATTAAGTATAATTGTTGTAGACCTATAAGAATTAGAGAATAAGAAATGTTATAAAATTTTCAGTTTTCAGTACTTTTTTTAACTTAATGTTTAGGGTTGTATTATGGGTTGCACTGTGTCCTTCTCAAATCTGATATACTGGAGTCTTAATCCCCGATACCTCAGAATGTGATCTTATTTGGAAGTAGAGTCACTGCAGATGTGATTATTTAAGAAGAGGTCATATTGGACTAGGGTGGGCTCCTAATCCAGTATGAATTGGTGTCCTTATAAGAAGAGGAAATTTTGACACGGGGACAGCATACAGAGGGACGATGATGTGAAGACACAGGGGAATACTATCTACAAGCCAAGGGATGTCTGAGGTCACCACTCTCAGAAGGAATCAATCCTGCCAACAGCTCAGTCTTACACTTCTAGGCTCCAGAACTGTGAAACAATAAATTTCTGTCACAAGCCATCCAATTTGTGGTACTTTGTCATGGTAGCCCTAGAAAACTTATGCAGGTTGTCAGACATTTCAATCTTACATGTATCTTTAACTCCATTAGAAATGATTATTATTAAAATAAAAGAAATTATGAATATTGATTTACATTTCCAACACCTTATGAGGAAATCTTGCAGTACAGGCATAATCTGAGATACCTTACCTCAGCTACAATATTAAATTGTAAAACTCTTAAGCAAGCTATATGACTAGATTACTAAAAATGTATTTTTTTAAGTAGAGGAGTTTCTTAATTCCAACTGTCTAGGGCATTATGTTTTGCAAACTAATCTGTGTAGCTCTGCTCCTGAAGTTCATATGCGGGGAAGATGTATACATCTTTGCACTCTGTTGCATGGGTGGTAAGCAAAGATTAATTGCTCATCCTCAAACTAGCTGGAGATATAAATGCCTTTTGTTGGCAGTGGGAGGTTTTGTTATGTCAATGGATTTTTCAGTGGATCTAGTTTATATAAACTAAATTTAGATATATCTCTAGCCTTTGGACGTCGGAAGGTAGAAGAACATGTGGTACAGTAAATAGATATCTCTTTTTGGCTATATAGTAATATCTTAGATCTTTAGAATTTAGTGTCTATGTGTATTTCGTATAGCAGCACTTTCTTGGGTCTTTATTACAGTGATTCCTGATTTTTTCAAATGATTTTTGTGTGTGTGTATGTAGATTGTTGAATCTCGCGATAAATAATATGTGAAGTCCTTTAGCCGTGCTTCTGATAAGAGCACTGAAGATTTGTTTTCAGAGCTAAAACTGTTGATACTGTAGCTCTAAACCTGAACTTTAAACACAAATAAAATTTCTCTTTTCAGTTTGTTCCTTCCTCCTCTCTTCCACTTTTCTCCCATTTATATTGTGGCAATGAACACTTGATGTCATAAAATATCCCCCTAGGAGCAATTGAATGTGTGTCTAACTGGGAAGAGGATATGTAGACTCTACATCAAGTTTATTTTACCCAGGAGGTGCTACTGTAATGTTTGTGAGGCCAGAGTACACAAGGCAGAGATCAAACTTGGGAGTGAACCTCTCATCATTACCTTTGTGATTGCCAATTTGAATCTTTCCTTTTTTTTTTTTTTGATGTGAGTCTTTAATTTTCTCATTTTTGTGTCCTCAAGTGTAATCCTACAAACAAAAAATTTCTTTTTATAAAATGAACAGTTGTAAAAAGAAAAATCCTAATGATACTCATTGTCCCTGACAAGTAGAATTTGATTATCTCCTTCACCTGCCAACCCTAGCTTAATGTCTCCAGTGCTATGTTGTCAAATTGTTATATATTTATTTTGACCTTATGAGTATCAACTGTGTCTTATTTAATTTGTATTTTTTTTTTCATCTCCCAGAATGGAAATCATTCTTTCATGTCACCTGAATGTGCTTTAATTTTGATGATGAAACCTCCAGGGTATGTGTTGAATAACATCTTGTCTCCTAAGTTCAAAGACTTGTGAGAAGTATTTATACATGAAGATTATGACTTAATTTTGGGCCACCTGCTGTCTTGGTCTATATAACATGATTTACCTGTAGTTCAGTGTTTTCAAGCTTTAAGGTAAGATTCATTTCTGTATTCCATTATGTTAAGTTATTCAATGTCATGATTGTAAAAATTAATATATTATAGGCATTTCTATCATTATTCCCTTGTTTTTTATAAGAATAGACTGAATCTCAGTGAACTGTTCATGGTGGTCTAAGTAGTAGAAAGTGACCTCTGATCTACCTTTCCATACACATTTCACACATATCACCATATCACTCTGCTTCAAAGCTCTACTAGTGAGGTATGATGGCTCTGCTCCTTCAATTCACCGAACAACTTGGAAGAAATATCTGTTGACCGTAGTAGTTGGGTTTTGAAAATTTTTCAACTGTAGTGAAAAGTTGGCTCTTCTAACTTGAGCCAATTTTCCCATTAGTATCTCTTCTGAGTCATTTATAAGATGGTTCTGTTGCCCCTGGGATTGTTCTTGGAAGAAACGTTCTCTAATTCATATTCAGTTCTCTAGTTCTGTCACACAAGGTCCAGCACATATGTATATCAGCACATAATAGGCCCTTGGTAAATATTATTCCCTTCTCTGCTTTCTCTTCGGTAACTTAAAACATTCTTATTTATATTTTTTGCCTCTCTTTTTCCCTTTGGTTTAAAATTCTGATTCCTAACATTGTGAAGACAAAGAATACAGTTCCTAGCCTCTTCTCTGTCTTCATTTTGAAAGTCTATCTTCCTAGGTCTTCTTAAATATATATATTATGCTATGGCTATTTCTCTGGCCTTTGATTCTCTCTATTGCTCTCTCTTTCATGTGGAAAATATGTTAGTGTTTAGTCCAAGCCTCTCATCTTTTCTCTTATTTTTTATTCTTTGAAAACATCTTCTTTTGGTAACTGATTGTCAAACCTACTAACCTGATCCCGGGCTTCAGTTCTATATTTTTCCAACTCTTTGCTTGGCTAATTCTTATTATCTTGAAATCACGTCAAATTCTCTATGCTTAAACACTTCCTTCATAACTGTCTTTACTTTCGGGGTGACGGTCCTACTTCTATTTTTGATATATCTATTCTTTATCAGATTCAGCATTTCCTTTGCAGACTCAGCCCCCACCAACTAGAGTGGACTATGATTTGTCTATTTCTATTTTTTTTTAAGATTTTATTTATTTATTTGACAGAGAGAGATGGAACACAAGCGGGGGAATGGGAGAGGGAGAAGCAGGCTTCCTGCCGAGCAAGGAGCCCGATGCAGGGCTCAATCCCAGGACCCTGGGATCATGACCTGAGCCGAAGGCAGACACTTAACGACTGAGCCACCCAGGCGCCCAGATTTGTCTATTTCTTTTATTCATTTTTCTTTCTCACTGCTGCCATTATTTTAATCGCCAAGCTTTAAATAGCCACTTGGACTGTTCTTGCCTTTAGTCTCCTTCCTTATTTGAATTCTTCTGACATACTGCTGGTATTTCTAACCCTAAACTTCAAGTGTATACCTTCTTTAGTCAGATATACTTAATGGTTTTTCATTGTCACACTGTAAAATACAAAATCTTTAGATTCTCAGTGAAGACTCTTGCAATCTGTCCTGAAAATCCATTTGTACCTCATCTTCTACTATTTCTCTTTATAGATTCCTCACGTGGATCAAATCGCATGATCTGAACTTTGAAAATCTGATTCTATGTGTATAAGGAGAGTTAAAATATATATGTATCATATGTCTACTTAGCATCGGAAGATACTTCCTTTTATATATTCATTGAGATTTGATGTTGAGGAAATTCAAACTGCTGTAGAGGCTAGTGTAAGTGATAAATGGCAATAAATTTGTTTGTATTATATTTTTCTTGATAAAGCTGAACTTATTTGCTGATGTACTAAGTGTCTGAAAACTTGTTCTATGCTTTTCTGTGATCTTTGGGATCAAACTGGAAAATCCCTTGGGTAATTATGGCAATATTAAAAATTTATGATTATTTTTAGGTTCTAATCTTAATTCAACAAGATGTTTGGTTTAATTGCTAAAAATTATTGTTTTGAAGGTACCTGAAAACCCTTGTTAACTACCATGGCCTGTAAAATCATAATCATGGTGATGAGGAAGCAGCCTTACATAGACATGCAAATTCTTAATGTAACTTACAGGGTTGAATTGCATTTTTCCCTTGTTAAAAAAAAACACTAGGATAAATAAGACAGTTGAGAAAACTGAGTTTAAGTAATTTGTTTGAAATTATATAAACAATTTTTTATAAGTAATGTTAAAGTCAGGATGTGATTCCCAGAAGTAGGTGTGTAAGCAATCTCAACCCCAGACAATGCTTGAAAGCATTCCACAGCAGGGACATATGGACTATCACATCAGACAATTGAGTTCAAAGCCCACACGTGATATTTATGAGCTATATGTCTTTGGGCAAATTGGTTACTATCTTCAAGCCTCAGCTTTCTCAGCTACAAATGAGAAATATAATAATAATGACTCCATAGCATTGATTTTTTTTAGGATGAGTGGAATAACAAGTATCTAGTACCGTGGCTAACTCATAGTAGGCACTCAATAAATAACCTATCGTTAAGAAGTGTGGTAGTAACAGTCAACAATAAAAATAATTTTGTTTAAAGTCAGGTGAGAAAGTAGGGAGGATAATTTATATCAAATTGAAGGTTCTATGGCCACCTCTTTTTAATGCTTTAATCCTTCAGATTTCTGGAGTGGCAAAGAGAGAGTTTGGTCTGATATTCTCATGCATACAAGCATCATGATATTATGGATGTCTACAATCTTGGCTCAAAGGGGTACATTTTGAAGAAAAAAACTTATGTAGACCCCCAAAACCTCTTCTGTAACTTTTCACTTATTCCCAGTTGGCCTCCCTCCCATCAATAAAACAACTCATAGCTCAAGTATATGTGGTAGTGTCATCCAAGATGGATCTGATTTCCACTCAGTAGGTTCACAGCATGTTCTGTGAGGCCTCAGACACCAATGACACAAAAGACTTCTATAGCCTTTGGAGAGTTTTGGATGGACCCAGGATATACATGACAATTGGATAACAGTAACAACGAGAATATGTGTGAACTCTATTCAGATCCTGTGCTAAGTCATTACACATCCTTTAATCTATATAGCAATCTTATTAGGTAGCTGTACAATTATGGTCCATATTTTACAAGAGAAGACACTGAAACACAGAGAGATGAAATAACTTGCCCAAAGTCACATACCTGAAGTAGTAGTCAAATTGGACATGTCTGACTATAAAGCTTTTTTTTTTTCAAATCTGCTATTATTCTGCTAAGTAGGGCACAGCTTTGGTTTTAGCTTGGGTTCTCCAATGTGTTTGGCTTTACTCAATCTGAAAAAAATAGAAACACATAAATCTTACATAAAGATTATGAAAAAGGTGAAGCTAAACTATCTTAAACAACAAAAGTGTACAGTTTATCATCAGGTGTCTCCATTTAACAGGGGGAAAAAAAAAGAGCTATTACTGGGCAAGCATTGTTAGCAGTTTATGTTCCTGGGTAAAAAAAGGGAAGATGTATTAACAAAGTTTAGTTGGTCCCAGATCTCTACTGTGGAGGGTAAATGAAAAGGTACGGGATATTTTTCCCCTTCATTTTGGTTGAGGAACCCACTCAGGGAGTTGAGTCTCAGAGTTTTAGGAAATTTATACCAGAATTATGAAATTGGACCAACCACTTAGTTAGCCTGAATTTGAAAAAAATAACCAGATTCTGCTCACCCTTTCAGCACATCTTAGGAAATATATAGGAAGGATTTTACCTATAGGAAGGATTTTACCCAATACTTAATTCTGACAAAAATAATAATAGCAAGGTGATTTAATTTCATGAAGAAATGATGAAACTTCTTCAAACAGTTTAAACTTCTTAAACTCTAAAGACTGTCTTAGCATCAAATGCACTGGCTAAAAAACCAGCCAAATAAAATTACAGTGTAATTTATACAACAACTGCAATAGATATAAAGCTGTTTTTTTCCACATCAGTGGCAAGAAAAGTTTGGTTACCATTCTTGCAAAAAGTCCTTCAGGTCTCCACATCTATTGTTAGTACACCTTCCAAACCATACAACAAACAGTCTAGATAATTTTTCTCATAACTGATTCGACCACATTTGACCTGAACTCTCTGTTGTTCTCCAATGCATGTAGACAACTTAGCCTGGCATTCAGTATCCCACATAGTATCTTAGTAATCCAATTCTTCCACTTTCCTCTTACCTAAGTAAGTGCCAGCCAGCATGTTTGTTTGTTTAATTTTTATATATATTCTCATCCCTGCACTCTCATTCATGTTTTTGTTTCCTTAGTGATTTCAAGTGCTGTCTAAACCCTACTCTTTACTCAAGGACCAGCCCACATCCCATCTTTTTAAAATTTCTTTTGTGTTCACCACAAGTTTTTCTCTTCCCATCAGAATTAGTGAATTTTATTTTTTATATTACTTAATATTTATAAGTCTTACACTATTTTGTATCTTATATTCAATTCTTCTCTGTTTATACTACCAGTTCAAGAGGATGGTGACTATGTATGGCTAATTATAACTACTTTAAAAACAATAGATGCTAGAATAATTTATTTTCAGTCTCTAAGGCTTTTTGAGGAGTTTTTAATTTTGATGCACTCTGAATAACTAATTTTTTAAATAAATCATAGTTTTGATGTCTTAGCTAAGAAATTCGTACCTCACCAAGACCACAAAGTTTCCTACAATGTTTTCTTCAAGAAGTTTGGATTTTACTTTTATGTTTTATGATCCGTTTTAAGGTAATTTTTGTATTAAGATTGAAGTTCATTTTTTGCATGTGAATATCTAGTTGTTCCAATGTAATTTTTTGGTAAGACTATCCTTCCTTCACTGAATTGTTTTGCATTTTTTTCAAAATCAGGGTCCCCTAAAAGTGTGAATCTACTTTTGGACTCTATATTCTGTTTCATTAATCTATTTGTCTATCTTGTTGAACACCACACTACCTTAGGTACAGTAGCTTAAATAACTACTGAAATCAGCTAGTTTTAGTCCTTCAACTTTGTTCTTCTTTTTCAAAGTTGTTCTGACTTATCCTTTGTATTTCCATATGGATTTTGGAAAGTTTGGCAATTTATATTAAAAAAACAAATGGGGGGCACCTGGGTGGCTCAGATGGTTAAGCATCTGCCTTTGGCTCAGGTCATGATCCTGTGGTCCTGGGATTGAGCCCCGCATCAGGATCCCTGCTCTGCAGGAAGCCTGTTTCTCCCTCTCCTGCTCTCCCTGCTTGTGTTCTCTCTCTGGCTGTCTCTCTCTCTGTCAAATAAAAAAAAAAAATGGATTATGTTTGAGATTATATTAAATCTATAGTTCAATTGGGGAGAATTGACATCTTGAAAATATTGAACCAGGAACCTAGTATATTTCTCTATTTATGACCTGATTAATTTCTCTTGGCAATGTTTTGTAGTTTTCACTGTATAAATCTTTCATGACATTTGTCAAAATCATCCTTACTTTCATATTTTTGATGCTATTGTAAGTGATATTCGTGATTAATTTTAATTTGTGATTGTTTATTGCTAGTATAGAAATACAACTGATTTTTACCTATTGATCTTGTGCCTCATTTAATAAATCTTGATAAACTCACTTATTAGTTCGGGTAGCACTTTTCTAGATTTCTTTGTATATTCTACATACACATTCATGTCGTGTATGAATAGTGACAGTTGTACTTCTTCCTTTCCAATTTGGGTGAATTTTATTTCTTTTCTTGCTTTCTTTCACTTGCTAGACCCTTTGGTACAACATTATAGGAGAGAGCTGATATCCCTATCTTGTTCCTGAACTTAGGGGGAAAGCATTCAGTTTGTTGCCATTAAGTATAATGTTAGCTATAAAGTTTCCTCATAGGTATCCTTTTTAGGTTAAAAAGTTTCTTCCTATTCCTACTTTGCTGTGAGTTTTTATCTGGAATATGTATTGGATTTTATTAAATATTTTATCTGTACTTATTGAGATGATTATACCTTGGATTTGATTGTTTTACTTTGTTAATATGGTAAATTACATTGATTGATCTTCAAATCTTAAATCAACTTTGTATTCCCAGGATAAATTCCATCTGGTCATGAAGTATTAGTTTTTTATATATTGTATTTGATTCACTAAGATTTTATTTAGAAATTTTGCTTCTATATTCATGAGGAATATTGGTCTGTGGTTTTCTAATCTGGTTATCAGGGTAATCCTGGCCTCAAAGAATCAGTTAGGAAGTTCTACTTCCTCTTCAATTTTCTGAAAGAGTTTTTATAGAATTGATAGTAGTTTTTTCTTCTTCTTCTTTTTTTTTTTTTTATAGATCATACTGGGGAAACCATGTAGTCTTGCAATTTCTTTGTGTGAAGATTGTTGTTAAACTCAGTTTCAGTTGCTCTAAGACACATTAATTCAGGTTCTCTATTTCTTCTTGAGTTAGCTTGAGCAAGCAAGGTAAAGTAGCTTGTATCTTTCAAGGAATTTGTCCATTTTATTTAAGCTATTGTAGTTACTAGCATAAAGTTGTTCATAATCTCTTATTGTCCTTTAATATATGTAGTACTTGTACTGATGTCACCTTTCCCAGTCTTGATATTGCTCTTTTGTGTCTTCTCTCTTTTTTCCTGATACCTCAGTCTAGAGGTTTATTAATTTCATTGAATTTCTCAAAGAACTAGATTTCAGCTTTTATTTCATTTCTCTATTGTTTTAATTTTTATTAAAAAAATCTATTGATTTCCCTCTGGTTCTGGATGGCAATTTTTGTCTCTCACTATTATAAAATTTTTGTTTTGCTGCCTTCGCATTTCCATTGTTTACAGCAGGATATACACTTCCATCCTTATCTTTATTCTTCTGTATGTAATATGTCTCTATTCTCTCACCGAATTTAAGATTTTCTGCTTCTCACTATTTTTGAGAATTTAATTATGTTGGCTCTGGTATAGTTTTCTGCATGTTTCTTTGGCATTCTTGGATTTGTGTACTTATAGATTATTTTTAAAATTAAAAAAATGTCCATTAGGGGCACCTGGGTGGCTCATTCGGTTGGGTGGCTGCCTTTGGCTCAGGGGAAAAAATTACCAAAAAAGATAGAGGTAACATTGCTCAGCATTCGGGCAAAAAATTACCAAAAAGGATAGAGATAACATTGCTGAGCAATGTTGGGCTTGGGTAGTTTCCTCACACAGATTTGTTGATCACTGCTCAACTGAATACTCAAGATGGACCCTCTTCAAAACTAGATCAATCTTTCTGTGACTCTCATCTTTCCTCTCTTGATACCTCTTCCTGGAAACTCTAGCTGCCTTGTTCTCTCAGAATTTCAGCTCTGTTTTCTCACCTAAAATAGTTTTCCAGTCTCTATCTGGATTCCTTCCTGAATTGTGACTTAAAAAGTCTCCCAAATTAAGATATGGGGCAATTATAGATCTCATTTGTTTGTTTCCCCTTTTGCAGAGATCAGTGTTTTTCCTTGTCTGTTGTGTCGTGTCTTATAAACCCTTTCTCATACGCTTTGTCCATTTTTGGTTGTTTCAGGCAACAGGGTAAATTTAGACCCTTTTATTACATCTTGGTCAGAATTGTGAATCCAAAATAGCTTTTAGTCTAAGTATCCCCTAAGAAAATGAAATACACATTGTTATCATTTTGTCTGAAATTTACTCACACCTGAAAAATATCGGGGTTCTTGCTTGTTATAGGAATGATGGTAAATAAGTTTTTCTTAGAAACCTTGAAAATAATTGCAGTCTCATACCCTTGGTCTAAAAGAAATCAGGGTGGAGCAAATGAGGATCAGGCAACAGGCTAATGATGAAAATCTTAATATATTTAGTCTGTCTCTTCTTTTTGTCTGGTTTTCATGCTAATCTGAGTTTGTGCGAGATTCCAAACCTACTTGGGATAGAGAAATTCTTCTGTTCCTTTTAACTCTTGATATGGATGGGATCTAAGGTAGGGAAATAGTAGAGATGAACTGAAATGATAAATGATATGGATCAAATAGACTATTTGAGGCCATAATAAATTTTTGAAGATTATTTGTGAGCTTGCATTAAAATAAATTTAAACTACAGAAAGTTTTAATTATTAATAAGACGAACATATCCCAGTACTCTGGAAATGTCAATTCTTTTATTCTGTCTTAGTAGAAGTGCAAGTGATGTGGCTGACATTTGAAAGCTGAAGGTTGTGAAAAGGCCAGTAATGGTGCCACAGATAAGATACACTGTGGATATGAGGAAGAAACCAAAATGGTAACACATTCTGGACCTAAATTCATCTCTTTCTAAAGTAAGAGCCCTTGTGCTGTGGCCATAAGATAAACGTGGTTGAAGGTGTGATGGAGTATTGATATTAATATCTTTTAAAGTTTTTTTTGTTTTATTTACTTTTGAGAGAGAGAGAGAGAATGACAGAGAGTGTGAGAGAGGGGAGGGTCAGAGGGAGAAGCAGACTCCCCGCTGAGCAGGGAGCCCGATGTGGGACTCAATCCCGGGACTCCAGGATCATGACCTGAGCCGAAGGCAGTTGCTTAACCAACTGAGCCACCCAGGCGCCTTATTCTGTAGAGTGTGTTTTGCCATATGGTTTCCGTTCTGATAACCTGTTTTTGTTCTCCTCTGAGAAACTATCATTGTGGATAAATGTTTAAGTTTTCCCTTTGTCCAGTTAATTACTTACGTCTGAACAGTCCTGGTTACATTTGCCTGTTTAAGTCAAAAGGGTTGAACTTGGGATATGAAAGTTTCAGCCTCAGAGTGTTTCAGAACCACAAGAAAGTATCACCCTTTCAGGGATGAGGGGGAGGAAGAGGAATGAGTGCACTGAAATGTCAACCCAGGCTTTGGCCTCTGTAAGGGTAGCCTGCCATATGTGCTGCTTTCCAAGTTTGTCCCTCCTACTGAATCTGTGTTTTGAATTATTTTTCCCCTCGATGTGTTAGTTCTTTTTTCCAAGTTGAACCTTATTTTTTTTCCTTGCTAGGGCCCATTTTATTACTCCAACATTTCCCATTTTAGTATCATCTGCAGAATTCATTTAGACAGTGTTTACTTCCTTGCTGAGGTCTCTGAGACACAGAGTGGGGCCAGCCCTGGTCAGGTCATGCGTTCCCTCTCTTCCATGCAGCCCTCATCATCCACACTGGCCCACATAAAGGAGAATTTAGTATGCTACAAGATTTCCCTATGGAAGGTGATTTCTTAGGCTTCCCTATAACATAAAACTGAAGTGGAAAATGGGAAGAATAATAACAACAATATGTTTGCTTTTGCAGCTTGGGAATAGAACAATCAATAAGTATTTATTAATCATCATTCAACACATGTCCAGACCTTGGCTAAGTAGTATGGGTGATATAAAAGGGGGCAAAACTTGTCCCCTTCTTTGAGAAGGATGTAATCTAATTTAGCAAAGAAAGCATATACACATACAAATATATGAATGCACTTCTGGAACAATGAGAAGACACTGTGCATGGGTACACTGATGAGAGATGCAAAATGGAATTTCCCAGAGAGCGGAAAATACCTACACGGACCATAAAGCTCAGGAAAGATTTGGTAGGGGTGGCACAGCTTATAGGCCAAGTATTTAACCATAAATTCATATTGTCCTATTCCAGGTATTTATTGAGCATCTACTGTATGATTGGAGTTCTCCTAGGGAGGAGAAAGTAACAGGCACAGCCTATGCCATCACTAAGCTTTCAGCTGACAAGAAACAATCACAATATAGTGTGATAGGAGCTACCAAGTCTTTTCATTCTGGGATGCTTCTCCTGTACTGACAGCCAGGATGGCAAAATATGATCTGTTTGGGTTGTTGAATTCATAATTTATTGACTCATTTATTCACTTACTCATCTTGAGTGTTTACTCTGTGTAAAAAAATGAGACTAGATATTATGCAAACACGAAGAAGAATTGGACTTGGACCCTGACATCAAGATTTTGGTGTAATATAGACAAATATACTAAAAATACATAGTGCAAAATAGAAAATGATTGCTCCATTTTTACTTGGTTTACATCTCAGTAGGCAACATAAACCTAAGAGAACAATGCAAAAACATTTGTGTTATATGGGAAAGAGGTTTTAGTCAGGAGGAGTAGCCATATTGGGGGCTTGGTGGAAATCTGGCCTCACCCTGTGGGGAGGAGTATTCAGAAAGCCACCAACCATGCTGTCTCTCCCTCTGAACTATTTGAATAGCGCGGTTAGTAATCTGAAAAGCATGAAAGCAGCAGCAGTAGCTGGGGTAACAGTATATATTCAGGACTTCCTCTATGCCAAGCCCTTAGTTAATAATTTTCAATTGCAGAATCTCATTTAATCTTCCCCACAATCCCATGAGATAGCTGTTATTATTTTCCGTAATTCACATAAAGAAATCTGAGCCTTAGAAACTAACGAGGCCCCTACCAGCTAGGAGGGGCTGAGCATGAACTCCAACTTAAGTGTGTCTAAGGTCAAAATTCAAGAAGTAGTCATTGTCATGAGGCCAAAGAGGTCTGACTTGGCACAGTGGCCAAAGGCAATGGTTCAGAACCTTAGGCGCACATTAGAAACACCCAGGAAGCTTAAAAATATCATTGTTTTAATCCAATATAATCAGAATCTCTAGGGGTAGATTTCAGGCATCAGAATTTCTAAAAAGCTCCCCCAGGTGATCCAAACAGCAGCCAGCCTTGAGAACAAACATCTTTAGATCTTCCCCAGAGCAGAGGAGAAAAACAAGAACCCTAAAAGCAAACAATAACAAATATGTTAATTATATTATATATAATCTCTATGGTTATGCTCAGAATTCATATGTACATCCATAAGTAAATTCTGAGAGCTAAAACCTTCCCCAGGACATATCAAATTCCCTGCTGCTGTGAGCTGTCCTGCCATAGGCAAAATCCACACCCTTAAAAGAGATTATGACCTTCCACCAAGTGCCCCAAGAAATCAAAATGTCTATGCCTTCCTTGCCCCAGTGGGTCTGACATATTTTTGTATACCAGGACTCCACGGTACATCCACAAATTATTGAAAAAACTTTTCATTGAGTAGAAAGAATGACCACTTCGGGGCGCCTGGGTGGCTCAGTTGGTTAAGCGACTGCCTTCGACTCAGGTCATGATCCTGGAGTCTTGGGATGGAGTCCCACATCGGGCTTCCTGCTCAGCAGGGAGTCTGCTTCTCCCTCTGACCCTCTTCCCTCTCGTGCTTTCTATCTCTCATTCTCTCTCTCTCTGAAATAAATAAATAAAATCTTTAAAAAAAAAAAAAGAAAGAATGACCACTTTGTTCAGAATATGGGAGGTCTGGAAGACCTAACACCAGATGAAGTTCCTTCAAATGAATACTGAGCTCCCTGCTACAGCCATCCCATGGTTTCCCCTTGCCTTTCCTTGGCACACACCTCAGGGACACATATTATATAAGCTCAAGAAAAAAGTTCAAACACATATATAAGAGTAGTGTATGAAAAATAATTTGTCCTGAACATTATTAATGATCCATAGACAAAATAAAATTTTCCTACATCCAATGGCTCTCTTAACTTAGAATTTTAAAACACATCCCTATCTCTTCATTTGACAGGTAAAGGGAAAGAGTTATAGCTGTACATATCCAGGAATATACTGGAAATGAGGAAGCAGGTGGGAACATCTCTACATTGGGGTTATCAAATATTAAAGTTTCAATAATTCCCTTTGTGAAAGCTTTGCTTGGTAGATCAAAAATTAAAATCTCATTCCTTGATGAAGGTAAGAGATCAGGGATAATTGCTGATAAATATATCAAATTTATCAAATTATACGAAATATAAAATTTGTTTTAAAATTCAATGTCAGGGGCACCTGGGTGGCTCAGTTGGTTAAGCATCCAACTCTTGACTTCGGCTCAGGTCATGATCTCAGTGTGGTGAGATCCAGCCCCATGTTGGACTCCTTGCTGAGCGCAGAGTCTGCTTGAGATTTTCTCTCTCTCCCTTTCCCCTCCCCCACCTCGTGTGTGTGTGTGCGCGCGCGCGTATTTTCCCTCGCAAATAAATAATATTTTAAAAAATTAAAAAAATAAAACTCAACGTCAGGCTTAAAATAATACCTTTCTTTTAAAGCAGCCCATATTCACAGCATCTACATATTTTCCTAAATGCTACAAATAAATTTTACATTTTAAAGATGTCAATTAATTCATTCCAGTGAATTACAGGTTTTTAGATCTCGAGCCAGTGCTTTTATTTGACAATTGAAATTGGTGCCTGGAGTATTATTATTTTAAGCCAGCTAAATCTAATGACCTTTCTTTCTCCAAGTTTCAAGCCACAGATTTCAGGAACAGAGACCAATGAAATGTGTATCTTACATTCCAACAGGCAAAAGAAGCAAGGAGTTTTTCCTGTGGCTAGTAAAGAGCATGTTTCTTAATAAGAAAATGACTGTTTGAACACTGTAAGAAATCAAGTCATTTCCTGGCCTGTGTTTTACATGTGGCTTTCTATTATCATCTGATACACTGACTTTGCACCCTTGATATCTCTGGGCTTCATCTCCATCTGCATTCAAAATCTGAACTTCAACCTCTTTCCTCTACCAGTGAATTCAGCTCCTTGCTTCCCATTTCTGACCAAATATTGAAAGGGATTTCTAGTGCAGATCTTTTTTTTTCTTTTTTCTTTTTAATTTCAGCTTTATGGATGAATAATTGACATAGAAAATTGTAAGGTATTTATGGTGTACATCATGGTAATTTGATATATGTATACATTATGAAAGAATTTTTCCCATCTAGTTAATGCATTACCTTACATATTGATCTTTCTCTTTTTTTGATAAGCACATTTAAGTTCTACTCTCTTAGCAAATTTCAATTATATAGCATGGTGTTATCAACTACAGTAGCTATGTTATACATTAGGTTCTAAGACCTTGTTCATCTTATAGTGGAAAGTTTGTATCCTTTTACCAACCTCTTCTTATTTCCCCCCAGCCCTTAGCCCTCCACAACCACTTTTCTACCATGTTTCTATGAGTTTGATTTTTTTTAGACTCAACATATAAATGACACCATGCAATATTTATCTTTATCTGGCTTATTTCACTTAGCCTAATGCTTCAAGATCCATCCATGTAGTCACAAATGACAGAATTTCTTACCTTATCATGGCTGAATAATATTTCATTGTGTATATACACCACAACTTCTTTATCCATTTATCTATCAATGGATTTACATTGTTTCCATACCCTGACTATTGAGAATAATGCTGTAATGAACATGGGACTACAGATACCTATTTGGTATCCTGTTTTCATTTCCCTTGGATGTATACCTAAAAGTGGGATTGCTGGATCATGTGGTAGTCCTATTTTTAATTTTTTGAGGAAACTTCATACTGTCTTCCATAGTAGCTGCACCAATTTACATCCCCACCAATAGTGCACAAGGGTTCCGCTTTCTCCACATCCTCACAACACTTATTTCTTGTCTTTTTGGTAATAGCCATTGTAACAGGTGTGAGGTGATATCTCAGTATACTTTGCATTTTCCTGATGATTAGTGAAGTTGAGCACATTTTCATATACCTGTTGGCCATTGTATATCTTCTTTGGAAAGATGTCTGTCCAGGTCCTCTGCCCATGTTTAAATTGGATTGTGTTGTTTTTTGCTATTGAGTGGATGAGTTATTTATATTTTTTGAAAAATAACTTCTGATAAGATATAAGATTTGCAAATATTTTCTCTGTAGGTTGAGCTTTAGGTCTGTGTAGTTTCTTCCTTGATATCTCTACTGTTTTTCAGCTGCCTGAAACTGAAAGTGTTCAAAAGCAAACCAAACTTATGTTTATTTGTTTAATGTCTCCTATTTCCTTGGAACTACCATCTATTTATTTTTTAAGAAGACACCGTGGGGGTCATCTCTGATTCCTTTTTCTCCCTCACTCCCCTTAAGCAATCAGTAACAAAGTTTTGTGGATTCATATTTAAAACATATGTCTTGAGACTGTACTTATTTTCATCCCTAGGATCATCATGCTCATGGTAGGTGGCATCATTCATATGATGGACTGTTGTAGACCCCCATATGATCTCCTTAGAGCCAGTCTTCGTCCTTCAAATTCATTCTTCACACAAGAGCAAGTTCTGATCCTGCCTTTAGGAGGACAAGAATCTTCAATGTCTTCTCATTGCTCTCACGATAAAGATCAAATTGATTGATATGCCTTAAAAAGCATGGTCCCTGCTCAATTATATAGTCTTTTTTTCCCACACCTGCTTTGCCCCCATGCATTCTATGAACCAGCACAATTCTGTTCCTTCAGGTCCTAAGCCTGTCAGTTCTTATTTACCTCTATTTCATATGGGATTTTTCTGAATAATTCCTCTTCAGACCTCAGGTCTAACTGAGGCTGCATCTCTCATTAACCACCTCCTGCCTCAGCTCTTACTATATACCAGGGCAAGTGCCCCTGCTATGTATATTCATGCCATTCAGTACATCCCTTATCATAGCACTTAACACCTTTCACCATTTACTTTAATCACTTGCCTTCAGTAGTAGGTCACTGTTTGACATCATACATGATTATTCTGAGTGTCTACTAAATCTAAACCAAATGAACAAATGAATGAAGCTCACTGAATGTGTAAACTAGAAATTACAGTGATAGTCCACCTTGTCCCATGGAAATCTCTTCTGAAGACAAATGATAAGAAACAGGCAAAAAGACTGAGAAAACATCATGTGAAAAATAAATAAATAGTAAATAAAATAAGAAGTAAATAAATGTGGCCTTCAGCTAAAAGAGT
Organism: Callorhinus ursinus; assembly: GCF_003265705.2. Taxonomy (NCBI): domain Eukaryota; kingdom Metazoa; phylum Chordata; class Mammalia; order Carnivora; family Otariidae; genus Callorhinus; species Callorhinus ursinus. Next base: position 3,918,007 of record NW_027397068.1, read on the forward strand.
GAGAAAATTTTATCTATTTCCAATTGTAGTTAATGGCTGAAATAATTCTGAATGATCCTAAATTTTAAAACCTATAAATCTCTCTGCATCTGAGAAAATCCTAATTAGATTATTTCTAAATGGGCATACAAACCTGTGTATGGGCAGATATGCATTCTGTTTTATGTGTATTATGTGATATTCACAGTGATATAAAATATGAAAATTGTAAATATATTAGTGATTTGAAAATTTCAACCCATAAATCTGCAGTTACACTGGGAAAGCACTAATATTGGAATTTTACTTTCTTTTCAAGTAGTTTTTATTGTTCAAGCTCCACTGCTTTTCTTGCAAAATTCATTTAGTATCCATTGATTCTTGCATTCCTGAAAAATCCTTCTAGAGACATGATTTCCAGATTCTACTCTAACGTTATCCTCTGCCAATTTTACTAGATCTTTTCATATTTGGATGTTTCTGTATTCCTGACGTTTTCTCCACATAGACTTGCCTGATTATTAATAGAATAATGAATTGTATTTGGAAAAGGTCATAGGGGTTATCTTACAGCAATCCCATCTTCAGTTACATGGTTTTCTAGCCTCAACTTAAACACTTTCGGGAACTTGGCACTCTTTATTTCTAAGAGAATTCATTTTAGAGTTGAAAAGGTTTTACTCTTATTACTCTATGTTACTAACATCTATCTGCTGGTCCCAGATATTTTCTCCTATGGCAAAACTGGCTGTCAATAAGGCAATACTTCTAATTTTTTAAATTAATTCAAACAGTTAAAAATGGACTTGAAATGTTTGTTGCTACATTTTTTCGAATTTATGCCATTTTTTCAAAATATTCAATTAATACAATTAACATACACTATTTGAATTTTGTACTTCTTATCTATGTTTCCCCCTACACACATGCCCTTTTAATGTCAATATAATATTGCTTTAGGTAGATGATATTCCCTACCCAGTGTTCTGTATTCTAGACTAAAAGTCTTTAGTTCTCAAATAGGTCCCATTACTCAGGTTTTGGATTCTGCTATGTTCTGGCTGTTCTCAGGATACTCTCTTGTTTGCCAATGTCTCTCCCAAAGTGAACTTTCTAGAAACAGATACAATGTTGGTAAAGCTGGAATCATAATAACAGAACATAGTTCTGAAACTCTCCTGAATTTGATCCCATGCATAGAATGAGAAAGTCACAGGCTTAGGCAATTGTGTGGCTTCCTCCACATTTCTCAGCTATTGCGTTATAACGCTGGGACCAAAACCTATCACGTAGGGATTTAGCTCAAAGTCCAACTTTCATGACAAATATTAGGTTCTAATTTCAAAGATAGGTTCAAATTAAACTGCTATTAATTCAGGGCTCCCCAGTTTGTAAGTAGCTTTCTGAACCCAAGTGAGAACTTAGCAATTGCACTTATTATTCATTCTAGTTTGGTTGACCTACCTGAAATAATTTTGATTCATAATTCTGTTGTTCAAAAGAGTACATTATGCCTTTCAGCCAGGTATGATTAAAATGTAAAACAGGATCAAATCTTATGGCAGGCCAGTGGTGAACATTCTCCTGATCTACAGGACACTATTAATCATTAATGCAATGCAGTTATAATCTGGCATATATTCACACAATAACTCTATAAATCTAGCCTATTTAAAAAATCCTACAAAAGTACTGTCACTAACTGTCAAAATGCTTTGCCTAAATAAGTTCCCATTATATATGATTTATTACCCCAATCAAACAGCAAAGGAATTTGGTTTACTATGATTTGTTTTAGTGAAAAAAAAAAACCACATTATTTTCCCTATTAAAAGACTCTCTTTCAGTCTTTTCTTGATATTACAGACCCTTCCCCTTCATTGCTCATCTTCTTGTAAGGAATATCTACAAATCCGTTTATAGTGTTCCTGTTACTCTTCACAGTCTCAGTTTGTTCTGAGCTTTATTCTCATGGGTGCTATTTTTAGAGGTGGATGCTACTCTTGTATGTTTATTTCTCTTTTGGTGGTTTTCCACCCATCTGTGGTACATATCTTTGAAAGGATTGCCTTTGATAAACTGATACATTTTTAATATCTATATTTATTTATACTATCTTGAAAGCAAAGGTCAGGGCTCTGGATTAGGGACAGAGTATTATCTCTTGTAGCAATAACGTTAATTCTCTGTGTCCTATTCTTCCCCCTTTGGGATGATGCAGTCAGGACCAGATGGACCATATATGTGCAAGGGAATCTTTTGCCCTACAGGATAGGAAGCCCAAAATTGTGAATGCGGGAGTTTACATAGGCTACAGAGTACTTCTTTCTTCCTAAAAAAGGGAGAGAAATCTTTGCTCCCTAATAGTTTAAAATTCTTTGAAATGTAAAAAATGACTCTGGGTTTCATCCTTTGAAATGTAAACAATACCAAGGATGTAAATCCTTTAAATCTCTCTGATATCTCTCACTATCTATTCACTCATCTTTTAACTAACTAGTCTTTTCCTTTAATCCAGCTTCCAGTTTTCTTTTCTCTGAAAATCCTAACCATATAGAAACATGACAATACTCGTTTCTCTACACTGTCCATGAGATCTCTAATCCTTCTGTAGGGAAGTTCCAGTTAAGAAAAATATACATATCCTTTTATCATAAAATGTTTAAATAATTATCAGGCAGATTTTTAACGTGAAGAAATAAAGGATAATCAAAGGGAAGAAATATATTGGGTGCATGTGGAAAGACAAAGATAACACAAATTATATTCTTTGTCCAAATGAAATTCTTGCCTTCAAGTTTTCCTTTTAGGTTGATAAGCATCTTGTGTTTTTAGACAGCAGTTTCTTGCATCTCACAAAGATATGACAATCCAAGTGATCCATGTTAAGCCTAATTAATGGCCTAATGATACATACAAGATGGGATCCTTCTCTACTTCTGCACGGTCTTTCGTGCCTTATCAAGATTATTATGATTGTCTCTTCCTTCTAACCATTATATATACCACCATTCTCCATATAGCAAACAGAATTTTTTAAAAAACTCCAATATAATCTTTAAGATATCTAACAATTTCTCGCTCTGGTTTAGCCACAGGGGCCTTCTCTGAGATATTTATAACAACAATAAGACAGGATCTTTCCACTTCAAGGTTTCTTATGTCATTGTTTTCTGACTGAAGTGTCGAATGATAGCCAGCCCCACCAAACCACCCCGAAATGTCTTCCACTTCTCCTCTATCAAGTCAATAAGTTGTAGCAGATTTGGCTAACTGTTCATCAACAACAACAACAAAGAATGTGTTCCCCTTTCTGAAACATATAGCTGTCAATGGGAAGTGGTGCATTTCCTGTCTTTCCTGCAGCTAGGTAGAGCCATGTTACTAGTTCCGGCCAAGGGGATATGAACAGACATGTCATGTGACACTTCAAGGTTTAGCTGCTAAAGTCCTCCCCCATGCTTCTTCATTCCTTCTGCACTTCCTTTATGGTTAGAATTCAGATGCCCTTGAAAGCAACATGTTGAAAATGTCAGTGGCTCCATCAGAATGAGTTCTTGAATATTTGTGTGAACAAGGATGACCCCACTAAACTGTGTAACTATCCACTGCTTCTACATGAATAGAAATAATCTATTATACTTACAAGAAAATCTATTATACTTACAACAGTGTACATTTTGGGTTCTATTTTTTATGGCAATTAGTCTAACCTTACTATTAAAGAAAAGTATTGCCTTCAACTATTCAGAAGGCAGAGAAAGTGCCTACAACGTTTTTAACTCAGAAGGGGTTGGACAGCAAAACGTGAGTAGCATGGGTCATTTGTTATTTACTGCAATTGGGAAGATATTCTACACAAACAATGAGCATAAACAAGAATCGACTAATTCTTGACTAAGGGTAAACAGCCTAGAAACTTAAACATTAGGAAACAAGATTTAAAAAGGACATAAGTAACAAAGTTTCAGCCAGGGTTCTCATTAATAGAGGAACTCAGCTCTGAAAGATTTAAATTAAAAACTCTTCCTTTCCACTCAAGTGTGTTACTTCATGTGGCCTCAAGGTAGCTGCCAATGGAGAGAGACATAGGGGCATGGAAGCAAGGAAATAAATCAGTCTTGAGAATTATGTCTAGGAGAAAATCTAAGTTGTGGTTACTGCACCTGGTACTGACTGGAGACAAGTAAATCAGAACTATACTGTTTTTGAAAGACTTGTGTTTCCTAAGAAATGTCAGCCTGGACCAAAGAAATCTTTGACTATTCAAACCTTATAGCAACTCCTTAGCTATCAAATTTGTATGTGTAACATGTAGGGAGTTGTGAAATCTGTGCAGCCCTCAAGAAGGACATACTCTTCAGCAACCCCCTTTAGATGTGGCTCTGAAGGACAATAGATGAATAACAGAGTTCCTTCCAGATAATAGTATTTAGGTAAATGAAGGACTTTCCAACACTGCTATGGTAGAGACCTCCACAATAACTGCCAACTAAGATGCCTTGTTGCTATGGATGAGTGATCTCATATTCTTTAACATTTTGAATAGTAGTTCTTATTGCTATCCTTGCTCCACCTTATAAAATAGGCACGTGGGGTTGGAGGATGCAAATAATTGACCTTTTAGTGGTCAACATAGGTCATTAAATTATGAGAAGTCACATCTGGAACTGATGGAAAAGACAGTGAATTTTCTATACAGAGTAGGACTTTCTAGTGAACACAGCAAATGGAATGGATTTTGAATTGCCTCCTTGGGGATGGGGTACAGAGTAATTAATATTGGGTGGTGGGAGACATAGATTGTAGAAGAAATGGCTCTCTACCAAAAAACATGTTTCCTCTTCATATTATGGAGTTTTCATGGGAAGCAAAAGACAAAATTTCCCATACCCTCTTGCATCTAGCTGACCAGTTCTATCCACAGGGTGAGTGGATAAGCCTTGTGTTGCTTCCAAGCCTGGACCATTAAATGTCCCTGTCTTTTTCCTTCACCCTTCATCACTAATTTTTCTCCATTTCAGCTAGCTAGAATGGAGATAATTTCCAGGGTGATCTTAGAACACATATATTAAAATGGCAGGGCCTCTTTCAATTTAGTTCTGAAAGATGGCATGGAAGAGGGCTGTTCTGCTGACAAACCCACCTGCCCCAGGTGTTACAAGAGCAAGAACTAGGTTTCTGTTGTGTTAGAGTGCTTATACATTCATGAGGCTATTTGTTAAATGTTACTTCCTCAGACAACATTCCTATACGTATATTACCTATCTAAAGGCCTGGGCACATAGAAGGTGGTCATTAACTATTTTTTGAATGAGCTAATCAATATACATATATATATATGTATATATATACATATATATATATAAAATAAACTCCTCATTTGAGTTTTTACTTTCAACATATTTTCTTTCCTAAAATTTTACCCATTAAAGTTGATTTACAATTTAGATGTATGTTTACTCACCCAAACATTTTCTATTTGTTTAGTATACTCAGTGAGGTTTCTGTTATTCTCTCAATTCTCAGTACAATAAATTTTATTACCTCTGGACAGTTTCTCAAAACTGTTACACACACACATACACAAACACACACACACACACAACCTATAGAGAAGTAGAATTCCTGGAATTAACAGGGAAAAAATAAACCCTGGAATTACCAGTTCATTCTTTTATCCTCTAAAATAAGTTAATGTAGTCTTAAGCCATGATGATGTGATGGTCTTTCTTTTAATATTGAAGGTTGTTGACATTTTGACTATGAGAATTTATTTGGTTCTTTACAAAAATATCTAGGCTTTTTCTCATTTCACTCTTTTGGCTCAAGCTAACAATGAATTGGCCAGAGGTATTGGAAAAGGGTTTTCTTATTGTCCCTAGTTCTGTGTTTGGTTCAATGAATTTCTAGAGTCTAATCCTTCACCATATGGGCTCAGAACTCTCCTAAGAACTAAAAATATGGGAAATGAACAATACAGAGTATTATTACATAAAGTACTGACTCATTTTAACTTGGAAACTTGTGAGATTTATTTTTCATTACAGCAGAAAGACTCCTTTCAACAGATATTCTATTTCAAGCCACATACAAATTATCATGTCCTTATCATCAGAGTTTATTTAAATGACCAAAGTTGACCATGAGGCCACATTCTTGTAATTCACATTTTCAAAAGAAGCAAATCTCAAGTCTTTAAGTTTCTCAGTATCTGAAATAATAGTGAGATTTAAGATGAGGAGATGGAATGTGTAACAATAAATTAAAGCCCTTTTGGGGATGTAGAGGATTTTTATTGCAGAGCAAAATCATCATGGAACACAGATTCATTCATTAAATGCTTTGTGCCTGTGTGATTTGTTTAAAGGTTTTACTGAATAAGAAACCTTCATTTTAGTACAACCCAACCAAAGCTCCAAAAATAAGTGTTTCTAAAAACTATTTCATAGACACAAAAATCATTCTTGTATTTTGAGGTAAATATCTCCCAAGGAAAAAAAAAGTCATTTTCTCAAGTAGGCCTACAAAGCTAGTCAAGTCATAGATTTACATGAGAATTTACTAAATGTAAATATCCCAAATTTTAGCTATAGAAAATTTTTAGTGAAGTTCTGCACAACACCTAACATCCAGTAGATGACCAGTTTTCCCAGTTTGCTTGGGACTGATCATGATTATCTTAACATTCTTCTCAGTTTGACTAAACTGCAGACAGGTTTTTTTCTGAGTCTAGGCCCAGACCTCCTTTTCTTAGAGCATTAACTTTAGGAAACTTTCCATTGTAAATTTTCTCTGCCTCTTTGAGATGATAAATCTTCTCACAGCCACCTGACAGTTTCACAACCCAGGAATATCTGGAGGGACCTGAGAGTCATCTTTTTGACAAGTGACCACCAAGAAAGATAGCATGCTTTCTCTTAGTTTTTGTGTGGAGGTAGCCTAACTTCAATAAACAACAACTAGCAAACACAGATGGCCTAATCCCATTGACCAATTTCCCTCCTAATGTCCTCCAATACTTTCCCACTAGCTTACTCCAGAGCTTAAAAACCCTTCACCTTTGTTTCAGTACAGGTGAATTCATTCTCTCTCCCCTACTGAAGTAGTTTTGAATAAGGTCTTTCTTGCTTTAGCTCCATCTAATGCATTTTTCCTTTGACAGGACTTTCTCAGTTAGGATTAAAAATGCAAGTCCCAGGAATCTTCTCACTCTCTGGGACAGTTAGGCTTGTTTCTTAGCATAACCCTTTAGTTCATTTATCGATAGTTCTGAAGCCTGCTGTTCTCTCAGAAGAGCAGGAGTTGTCAAAGACCATGCTGCTGTGTGTGGTGGTCTGCACATCATTATTCTGCTGGGTATTATTTTTAGGTGTTCAATCAATATTTGTAAAGTAGAAATCGTTCAACAAGAATATAAACACACTAAAGTCACTGCAGCATTTGCCCTCATTGTTAGATCCATGCAGAATACAGGATGACCCTGTTCACTTACTTATTCATTCATTAATTTACTCATCTGTACATTCAACAAATAGATATTGAGAGCCTCCCATTTGTCAGCCTAATAAACTTTGTCCCTGATTTTTAGTAGTTTACAAACTAGAAGAAGATATAATAATGATTCAAAAAACAACAAAAGCAAAAACAATCCTCTCTCTCTCTACATCTCTCTGTCTCTGTCTCTGTCTCTCTCTCTCTCTCTCTCTCTCACACACACACACACACACACACACACACACACAATTTAAAATGTGGAAAGTCCTCTGGATAAATTTAGAAAATGATACGAGAGAATGCAAGGTAGGTGTTGGAATAATTTCGTATTTTTACCCTCTAAAATCTGATAAAAGTTCTAAAACTCTTTAGAAGACCTGAGATTTGCTTTTTAACATGATTATTCAGATATTGTCCTGGTTAGGATGAGGTGGTCCAATATATTTCTGTCAGTATACCAAATTGTTAAGAAGGAAAAAACGTGTATCTACTGAGGCTCTTACACTAGCTACCATAAAGATAATTTGGCATATGTTGGAAACCATTTTGGTATCCTGAATTTCTAAGATTTATTTATAATATTAAATAACAAATTTTAAATTCATGCTTTAGAATATGAAGATGAGTCCTTTGAGAGAGGTTATCTTGCTAACAGACCTCACATGGCCAAAACAGATGGAATTTTGCTACGGACATCAGTTTTTCCTATCATTCTGGGAAAAAAAAAGGGTTTACTATTCCAAGTAATACAGGAGAAAAAATGATATGGCCATGACTGACTAAGATTTGTGGTTGTAAATATAGGTCACTTCTTTTTTCTTTTTCTTATTCATTATTTTCTTATGTTAATCACTATACATTACATCATTAGTTTTTGATGCAGTGTTCCATGACTCATTGTTTGCATATAACACCCAGTGCTCCATGCAGAAGTGCCCTCTTTAATACCCATCACTAGGCTAACTCATCCCCCGACCCCCCTCCCCTCTAGAACCCTCAGTTTGTTTTTCAGAGTCCATCGTCTCTCATGGTTCGTCTCCCCCTCCGATTCCCCCCCCTTCATTCTTCCCCTCCTGCTATCTTTTTTTTTTTTTTTAACATATAATGTATTATTTGTTTCAGAGGTACAGGTCTGTGATTCAACAGTCTTACACAATTCACAGCACTCACCATAGCACATACCCTCCCCAATGTCTATCACCCAGCCACCCCATCCCTCCCACCTCCCACCACTGCAGCAACCCTCAGTTTGTTACCTAAGATTAAGAATTCCTCATATCAGTGAGGTCATATGATACATGTCTTTCTCTGATTGATTTATTTCTCTCAGCATAATACCCTCCAATTCCATCCACATTGTTGCAAATGGCAAGATACTTCTATGCCTTTCTTTTGGCACAGTAGAATGATAGTTCAATGTGTGTGTGTGTGTGTGCATGTGTGTGTGACCTATAGAGTGCTATCTTTAAATGAGTAGATATATCTGGAGCTACTATGTGCTTGTTATGACTATTAGATTAAAACTCAGGGTGCTGACAAATGACTGAAAAAAATGTTTTCCAGTTCTTCCATCCCAGTGTTGATTAATCTAGTATACTTTATTCAACCTTACAGAGATTCTTGTGGGGTCATCAGATAGGATTTGATTAAAAATTTGTGACATACTTTAGCAAAGGGATCAGCTAACAAGATGTGTGGTTCACAGTCAGCAAAAATACTATATGCTTGAACATTTGTTAGTCCAGTGCAAGCCTAGGATATGGATGTGAAATTACTATTTCTACTGGCTGGAGTATTTTAAATTAAAATAACAGAAAACTCAACACAAATGAATTTATTGACTTCTTTAACTCAGCAGTCCGGATAAAAGATGCTTATGTGACTTGGCACAGTGAATAAGTCACTAACCATCTCATTCTCTCTCCCTTTTTCTTTCTCTGCTCCATCTTCCACGGCACTAGTATTCTTTTTTCAGTTCTACGTGGTGGCCCCTTGATCTTTGTTTATGATGACTGCAGCCCTGCACCTCATATTCTCTGTTCAATTCATGTAGTGGAAGAAAAATTCTACTTCCGTGTCGTCTTCCTGGCTTGAACAGGGTTATGGTTCATTCTTAAATACCAAACCGTTGTGAGGAGATGATTTGATGGATGTAAGTCTGTCAGGCCCACCTCAATAACATTGCTTCTACACTGTGGGGAAAGTAAACCCCCTCTCCAAGGAAAAATCACTACTTTTTATAGAAGAAATAGACCCTTTGTATTCTAATGTTTAGAGGAAACCACTAACAGTCCCTATATAATTTATACAAAGACTAATCAGCTGTCAAATAGGCTCTTTCAACATGGCTCGTGGACATCAAATAATATACTTTTAATGTACTTTCTTTAGCCCATTCACTGGGTGCTTTCCAGAAAGGACTCTAAGATTATTCTCTGGGTTTGCTGTACTCCTTCCCTGTAATCTGCTACTTCTCTTATCCACCCAAGGCTCTCCAATCTCCTTGCCTCTACTCACTGATGCACATTGAACCCGTACTCTTTTATTTACTCACACAATAGCATTTAATGGTCTATCAGGTAAGATCTCAATGACCCATTGTAACTAGACTCCACATCATTATCTAAAAACTACTTTTCCTTTTCTTGAAGATACATTTTCATAAACCATAATTGTCTAATTTTTCCTGTTGGAAGGGAGGGAATTTATTTTTATCTAGTCCTAGAAAAATATTCCCTTTTTATAAAAATGAGCAGACTGATTCCTTAAAATGCTAGAAGAAAAAGGTAAAGTTAATTTGAGTTTAACTTTCTACCCTGTTATAATATTACTAAGCTATATTTTTGGTAAGAAGAGATACAGAGAGAACAGAAGGCTGTGAGTTACAAATTCATACTAACTCTACTCAATTTTCCTATTTTCAGAAAAGTGAATTAAAAAGATGATAGCGGTAATACCAAACATACATATAGCATCTATTATGTGTCAGGCAATGTTCAAACATGTAATTATTTAAGTTCACAATAGCTCTATGAGGTAGGTAATATGATTATCCATATTTTAAATAGAGCTATATCACAGAGTAACCAAGCAACTTGCCCAAGGAGCATAACTAACAAGTGGCAGAATTGAGGTGGGGACCTGGACAGTTTGACTTCAGAATCTATGTTTTTACTCTGACCACTATACTACTATGAATGATTAAATTTTTTGAGTTAGTGGTAAGCCAAAAAGTGACTTAGATGAAATGATAGAATATATGGGCAGAAAGATGTTTTTATTTATTTTATTCTTTTTGTAATAGATTAGGACCCAGAATGAGCATACTCAGGGAGAATATGAGGCTTTTGTTGACTTTTATAATAATTCTAGAGAATACCAACTATGTGGCCTACCTGCTATGTGAAAACTAAGGTGGGATCATTGAGTTTGAGGATGTGATAGACTTTCAGATCCTTTAGCCCAATCTCCTATCATTTTTAAATCATTTCTGTGAGTCTCCCCAGAGGTTCTCTTTATTTTGTCATGACAAAAATCTAAGCTTTGGTTAAGAATCTTGGGAAACAAGTAGAAAATAAACAGAATTGGTCTTTTAATAATTCTTAGAACTTAACTGATATGGACTCCATAGAAAAAAGTAGAAATAAATTAGCCTACATTATACGCTATTTAGGTTGGCCCATTCTCCCTAACTGTGTGTGTGTGTGTGTGTGTGTGTGTGTGTGTGTGTGTGTGTAAAATTTTCTGTTACTAAACTTTTGAATAACTTGAATAAATGTATTTGGGTTTAGAAAGAAAGAATGAATGTACATAGGAAAGCATTGGGCTTCATGATTTTCATGAAAAACAGCCATTTCTATTAGACATAAGAAATACTTAAGGGATACATAAAATAAAATCTGCTGTTTGTATTTTTTCAATAATTCAGAAACTATTTTCAGCATATGATAAAATAAGCTGTGTATTTTAATGTAATTGTTTAAATGATGATTTCTGTCTGCTAGTTATAAATGTCTACCTTATTTAACAGGCATACCTCCTAAAGTTTTGAAGATTCATGTTTATATCTGGAAATAAATCTTTAAGTTGTATGTTGATAATGAAAAACTTGAATTGCATCACTAATGTTGCCAGATGGATTTGGATTTACTCCAGACTTAACTTCTAAAACCCATGAAGTTAAAAGTTCCTGTCATATTTTATGTTAATTTTAAATTTGTGTGAGTCTTAGAAATATCCATGGGACTAAACCAACTGAAATTCCTCATTTATATAATTTAAAGAATATATTTAATCTAACTTATTGATGGCATTAATATATCCACAAACGTAAAATAAACTACTCCTTTGTCCCTTGAGTTCACCTGCCACTCCTTAGAAGTGTTTCTCTGATCTACAACTATTGTTTTTTTTTTAAAGATTTTATTTATTTATTTGAGAGAGAGAATGAGAGAGAGAGAGAGCACATGAGAGGGGTGAGGGTCGGAGGGAGAAGCAGACCCCCCATGGAGCAGGGAGCCCGATGCGGGACTCGATCCCGACACTCCAGGATCATGACCTGAGCCGAAGGTGTTGCTTAACCAACTGAGCCACCCAGGCGCCCTGATCTACGACTATTGTACTATCAGTCAGAAAAGACTTCTTTTTCTGAGGACTGGAGTAATCTTCAAGGTTTGTTTATATGTTGGCCCCTTCTTACTAGTGCACATATTATTAAATCAGCACTTCACAGAGCTGACCCAAGCCAAAATTGTGATGTAAATGAAGTTGGTCTTTGGTCCTCCTCCTTTATTTTTATTTTGGGCTCGCCTGCTTTAGTGCCTAATTCCCATACCCAAGGTTTTGATGTTACCAAAGTTCTCTCTTGATCAGCTCAACTGGATCTACTCACTACCCCCAGAAGCAGTACTGCCTCTTCTGTCTTCACCTTGCATCCAGCAGACCCGCTGGTGTTTCTCCCACTGCCTGGCTGAGATTTTTTGGCCAGTTAAATCTCCTGAATCTCTTTACTTAAAATTATTGTCAGGCCAGGTCTACCCCATGTCATCCTCACACAATTGGTTTCTTTTGCTCCCAGATCAAGACTTTACCCTTTTTCTTATTCAGTTGTGCTGTTTGAACTCATTATTGGTCAGAGTACTCCTGAATCTCAATTTTGTCATTTGATATTTTAGCTATTTCCTTCACCTTTATGCTTTAGGCAATTTTAATCTTCATGGCTTCTATGCTGTCATACAAAGTTCTTTACAGGAAAGAATGAAGAACAAAGCCCTGTGTGGAATACTCAGAAACACTATGTTCTAGGTTGACTTCTATCCATTTTTAATATCATTTTTGGATTTGGAATATCAGCCTGTTGAATATAGGCTCAGCAAATCCATATTACCTAAGCTTCTCCAAAGTAATATGACAACTTACTTACAGAATTTAAGTCTCACTGTATGGATAGTATTTTCTGAATTGCCATTTTATATAATATTACGATCCCTGCTAGAGGCAGAAATTCGTCTTTCTCCTCACTCTAGAGCACAAGGCTTTACATTTTCTTTAAAGATTTTATTTATGTATTTGACAGAGGGAGACACAGTGAGAGAGGGAACACAAGCAGGGGGAGTGGGAGAGGGAGAAGCAGGCTTCCAGCTAAGCAGGGAGCCCGATGTGGGGCTCAATCCCAGGACCCTGAGATCATGACTTGAGCCGAAGGCAGATGCTTAACGACTGAGCCACCCAGGCGCCTCAAGGCTTTACATTTAATAAGTGCTCAGAGAATGTTTATTGAATGAGTGAAAACGGGTATTAGTTTGAATGTCATGAGTTATTCTTAATGCTTTTTTAAAGGCTTCACAAAGCACTTCTATTTGTCAGTTTCCAGAATTCCAGGGTCCTCTGCAAATCTTCATACTTTTTTAAAAATTATCATTTACAATCACATTCCCAATATTTTTTTATGAGGATGTAATGGATCTATGCCTAAACAACTGGACTTATTAAAAGGCTGTTACTCTTTCTAATTTCAAATTCCTCTTCATTCTTTTAACCTAATTTCAAATTCCTCTTCTTGTCAAGGATGACAGAAACTAAATAGAAATTAAAGACCACTTTCCTTTGTGAAGCCTACAATGAGCTCTTCAGATACTGAATACTGGTTCTTGTTTGTTGTTTCTCTGCTACACGAAGTTTTATGAGGCTTTATGGACATCCTAATTTATTTATGAAATTCAGCTTATCCTGAGCCTAACTTCCCCAAAACTCTTCCTACGGAAGCTTTGTTTTGTGTGTGTGTGTGTGTGGGTATCATTCTTGATGAGGGCACTTTACTTCATCTTATTTTAAATCTTTTTTTTTAAAGATTTATTTATTTATTCATGAGAGACAGAGAGAGAGAGAGAGAGAAGCAGAGGGAGAAGCAGGCTCCCAAGGAGCAGGGAGCCTGATGCGGGACTCGATCTCAGGACCCTGGGATCATGACCTGAGCTGAAGGCAGACGCTTAACCATCTGAGCCACCCAGGCACCCTACTTCATCTTATTTTAAAATGTGCCCATATGCTGTGCTGATATGAAACTGCTATGTGATGCTCAGCTGCACTAATTCGTGTTGCTTCTGTTCCAATTGATAAGTGTCCATGCCAGGCTGATTATTTAATATTTTGAATATAATCTTGTCTTTTTAAATGCCAGAGCGCATAAAACACCTCCCTCAGCAGCCATGTTATTTTTTATAGTTGGTTCATCTTTTTATGGCTTCCAGTTCAGTAGTCAGAATTTTATTTCTTAGAAGCTCACATTTCTCTAAGGCCACCTGATGTAATATTGGAAACTTATATACAAAACATTGTGCTAGGAATTAAGGAAGAACACCATAATAACACTTTTTTTACTTATAGTCCTTGTGGTTTAGGTCATATTTATAGTTACATCTCAATTTTAAAAAATTAAAATGTAAATATTAATTTATATCTGTATTTTTAGAGTCTGAACTTTATGTTTGATATGTCAACTTTTTATTCAATATTATGAAAGGTAACATAACAGGATGGGTTTCTTTGTATATTTATTTTTGGTCCTCTTCACTAAGAAGGTTTTCTTTTTTTTTAAGATTTTATTCATTTATTTGAGAGAGAACGAGATAGAGAGCACGAGAGGGAAGAGGGTCAGAGGGAGAAGCAGACACCCCGCTGAGCAGGGAGCCCAATGTGGGACTCGATCCCGGGACTCTAGGATCATGACCCTAGCTGAAGGCAGTCACTTAACCAACTGAGCCACCCAGGCACCCTCACTAAGAAGGTTTTCATGTAAGTTATGTATAAAATAGCAACTATAACCTTCCCTTCTCCAAATTTCTGAGACACTTCTTTTATTATGGACAAATGTTTTCCATTATAATTAATTGATTCACCAAGTACTGACAGAATACTTATAACAAATATCAGACATAATACTAAGATGCTTGGTTTAAAAAAATAAACAAGATAACAACCTTATATTTGTAATCCCAGTATTTCTTACTTATTGTGTGGCTTTCCCAATGAGATAAACATACTTTTCTTTTCCTTTCTGTTTTACTTGTGTGTTCTTTTTGAACCAAGAAAGCAACATTTGTAAATCCCATATCACAAAGTATAATAGAATATTAAAAATATGTGTCATGTGTAATTAAGATTATATGATCATTTTGTTTGTTGTTCTCAACTACTGAACACCCGTCAAAATATTTCAAGGTTTGTTTCTTTGCTTGACTGTTTTTAAATTATAGATTCAAGAGTTCTACTTAAAGACACTCACTGAATTGGAGTGTCAGTGAGGTTGATGTGCAGCAACAGATGATCTTTTAAAAGCTCTGTAATTAAGTCTTATGAGGACCTAGGGTTGAGAACTATTGCATATACCCATTATGAAAAATTTCAAACTTTATGCACTAATAGATCTTCTTCTCAGTTACTTTCTTCTAAGAATGACTTGATACATTATTAACACTCTATTTCCTAGCTGTTATCTTTTAGAATATCTGGTTTTAGAGTTTTATTTGACAGGTTTCCTTTCTATTCTTAAGATTTCTGACTCTGTGTGAAAGCCTTTTGAGTTACTTTTAAATATTTTAATAATCTTATGTTACTTTTACTCTTCTTTATGATGGTTTCTATAGATAATGACTGTCTTCATGAATATTTAACCAAAGAAAAGTAATAAACTAAGGTAATTCTCTGCCTACTTTAATATCTATTTTATACAGTGATTCTTATGGCATCCTTTTTTGGTAAATATTATGTATATTAAAATAAAATAAAAATTTTAAAAGCATCTGTTAAACCCTTTCAAAGTGGCTAGAATTCTCTTAAATAATATAATATATGTTCTTTTTATTGTAATTATAAATAGAATACCTGTTTAGAATGTAAATTACAAATTTCAAATGCTTCATTATGTCTCTAGTAGAATATTTTGGACCACACAGAAGATCTTGATGACAATAAATCGTTTCTTTTTCTTAAATTCAGTTTCATATTTATTATTAGATTTGAAATCTAAGGGTTTTAGAATAAGGCTTTATCCTCAGTGTAGAAGATGTTGACCTGAAGAATGGAATTTGAAACTTGGTTCTGTTAATTCATTACATGAACTGAATGCTCAAAGCTTTGTCCATATCAACAGTAAGGCAATAATAATAATAATAATAATAATAATACCAATCTCACTGTTATTTTTAAGAGTTTCAATGGGATAATATAAGTTAAATTATCATGGTTATTGCTTGGCAAATGGCAGGGAACTTTTAAAAAATCTACTTCACTGGGCGCCTGGGTGGCTCAGTTGGTTAAGCGACTGCCTTCGGCTCAGGTCATGATCCCGGAGTCCCGGGATCGAGTCCCACATCGGGCTCCCTGCTCGGCAGGGAGTCTGCTCCTCCCTCTGACCCTCTTCCCTCTAGTGCTCTCTATCTCTCATTCTCTCTCTCTCAAATAAATAAATAAAATCTTTAAAAAAAAAAAATCTACTTCACTACTTAGTGCAGTACTTACCATTATTGTTATTAGTTTGAATGAATAAGTTCTCATAACCTAATTAGGAGACTAGGGTAGGTAAATGGTCTATGAATTTTATGAGCAAGGGGGAGAAGGCTCACAAAATATGTTTTGTTAATATTTCAGTATGGGTGACCTGCAATCTTCAAGCATTGCACTGTTGCACAAAATGACCTTCACAGGTCATTTCATAAATAGTACTTGAAGTATGCTTGGGTTGTAAAGAGTAAAATGGGTGATATTAGTCTGGTATGACATATCCTGTGGACTCGGAGTGTAACTTTTATCTTCTCATTTAGCTTTAATTGAGTGAAGAATGCAATTTCAATTGAGCACTGAGATTCAGAGAACTAGAGTTTTATTATCAGCTCCATCACTGACATACAGTGGGCCATTAGGAAAAAATTACTTTTCTGCTCTGAACATCAGAATTCCCTTCTTTAAAATACAAATAAATTTAGTGGCTTGGAAAATAATGTTGGATTTGGCAAATATAGATACACTCAATATTCTAGAGCATTTGATTAAGTGAAATTCATGCTATGTTCATAATGCAAAGAAATAGCAAGTAAGCATATATGTAAATAGTGATGATGATGATGATGCAAGTAAACACTTATATAAATGATGATGATGATGATGATGATGATGATAAATAAATAAATAAACTACATAGGAAATTACATCAGTCAATGTAGCCATAGAATACATGCTGTATGGTGTTATGAATATGGAAGAACAAAATTATCTGTCCCCTTCAAGAGCATGGCCAGCCATCCAAATTAACCTTTTCAAGTGTGATCCAAACTGGCATGAGTACCCAAAGAAGCTGACCTGAATGCTCATGTTTGATCTTGGTGCTTGTAGGCATACTATATTCATACAGTATTTGTATGAATAAATATGCATTGGTGTATGTTAATTTGTAGATCTCCAAACTGTGGACTGAGGGTGTATATATAAAACAAGACATAAATGGGTTTAGCTGCAGGAAGAGTTGGATAAAACAAGGCAAGGAGAGGAACAATTTCCATCAATGATGAAATGATTCTAAACCAGTCTTTAAACCAGTCAGGAGATTTGGGTAAGAACTAGGGCCAGGAAGACATCCAGAAAGCTGGAGAGTTGGATAGCCAGACATGACAGGGAGTAGATTAATTGTTCTCTGACACTTTTGTGGACGTGCTAGGGAAGAAGGCTATGCATGTGAAGACAAGTATAATTGCAAACTGGGAGGAGATTTTTTCCTTCTTTAACCAAAGGGGAAGGAGATTTTAATCAGGTCCAAGCTGATTCAGTTAGGTAGGACTGATCAGGGTGAGGCTGGAACTTAATATCTTGAGCAGAAGGAAACAAGGCATTGGCCACAGAGAAGGTCAGTGAATAACAAATATAATGACATTTCTGGTTGTTAATGTCTTTGAGTTACTTATGCATTCTAAAAACATGGATTTACATGTTTCACATTTTACATTTTAACCCACTAGATAGAGCTATATTTAAAAACACATATTTATTATTAAATAAGTGTGGAAAACTAAATAGACAAAAATATTAAAGAGCAATCTAAAGAGAAGAAGCAATGAGATATCACTAATTTAATGCAATAAGTCACAACTCAGAAAAGAAAATTAAAAAGCAGAAAAAGTGTTAAAAGATCCCTGTTTTCCAAAGAAAGGAAATTCTGTTTGTTTTTTAAATAATGGCAGACATAATTGAATAGACTTTTTATTGTTGTTGTGGTTGTTAATAAGGATGATTCATTTGAAGCATAGCTCACAGAAAATATAAGAAAATTCAGACAAGTTGAACATAAAAATCATTCATTTTACATTTATTTGTTGAGTGCCTACTATATACCTGTCATTATTCTAAGCACCAGGATAATAAATAGAGCATAGAAATTGGCCTTACATTATAGTGGGAGAAAGATAACAATAAATAAAATTAACAAAAATCAATAAAACAATAATAAACAAACAAAAAACAAAGTCTGTAAACCTAGAACTATACTTATAAAGAGGAATAATGAATTTCTGTTTGAAAATTATTTTAAAAATTAGCCTTCCAAGAAAAGACTAATGGATTTAGTTATTCATATTTTTACCAACTAACTTCTGGGAAGATAGAAGCATGTTTACTCATCCCTAAACCCTTCTCCCTCACAACCTCTATATATATTATGGAATAATATAACAAAGGTAGGTGTAAAACCACCCTGAGGTGAAATCCCTCAGGCCTCCCCTGAGTTTTCCAAGGGACAAAACAGGTACCAAATTTCATTATCCCTGATGCTCAGGGAGATCCAAGCAACCAGATATGCCTAAGTAAAATTGGTTGGTATTTTTGTTTTGTTTTTTTTTACTTGCAAGTGCCAGTTGGTGAAGAATACGATGACCAGTCATACATTTGGGTGCCACTACCTTGATTTATGCTAAGGCACCACCAGTTTTACCCATCACTGGTTTTGTCCCATCATTGAAAAAGTAAACATAGTTCTTCCATGAGGTCCAAAAAATTATGAAATTCAAAAACATTACTCAACACTTTGAATATTTTTTTAACACTGAATATTCAGTGCTGCTTATGCTTGGTGCCAAACATCCACATAAAACAAGATCTTCCTGGCTGCTTAGTTGGTGCCCATGCCAGATAAATACAAACAAATGAGCAAGTCCAACCATATTCATAAATTCATTCATTTGTAAAGGAAAAGTACAGTTCTACAGATATGATCTCATCTCTATGCTTGCAAGTAAAATTTTAATTTGACAAGATGTGGTAACATTGAAAATTGGCACTGATGTGAATGCTTTCACTGATTTTTCATCAGGAGGCATTGAACAATGTCAATAGTCCAAATCTTTATTAAGCCCCAGCTATTGTGTGCTTTTCTCTAGCCAGTAAAATATGATAACATAATCTGTAATATATTTCAGTAGCTTTGAAACTGTAGTTTGAAAAGCTATTATAAATAGTTGTAGCGATTAAAGACTTCAACCCAACTATGTTTTAAATATTTAAGTATTTTTGCTTTAACTTCTAAATGTTTGGCCTCAAAATGACATTGAAAGTTAACTGTCACTATAAAATCATTTGAAAATATTCTGCTTCAAAAGATACAATAAAGAAAATTATTAGCATATCTAAATATGAGGGAAATAGCATTTTGTCATAATTTTATTTCTCAGTTATAGTTTCACCCAGCCTCTTTGGAATAGATTTTTCTCTTCCATGAGTCAAATAGCCCTCTAATATGAAAGTTTTATTTTTATTGTTCTCAGCATCTTTAGATATAGGTTGTAGGTTGAGAAAATGAATCTTCTTATCTCTTTTTAGTCAATAATCACTCCTTAAATATAAGAAAAATATATTTCCTTGATTTCAAAATAAACTATTATTACATTCTAAGATAATAAGCTTTAGATAATACTTAAAAATTTAGAACATTTTTCAAAACATTAAAAATATTATACAAATCTAGACAACTTCACTTCTTTTTCTATTTCCTTGTAGATACAAAGAGAATTTCAGGATTTCAACATAAGATTTATTGAATGATAATGACTTTACAAAGATTACAAGAAGTATAAACAGTGATAGTGATAGGATAGTCTAAGTACTAATTAAAAATTGGGTTAATATATGAAAATGCATATATTTATATGGTAATATTTCCCATATTACCATATAAACAAGAATACACAAGCACATATTCCATTAGCAAAAAGCAAATGACATTCTACATGGCTTGTGATTTCTGAAAAAGCTGACTGTATACTTGTACAAGAATAAAAGTAAAAAGGCAAATAATGTCTTCATATTGTTATGGAGATAGTTTTGGCCTTGAAGAACTCCTGAAATGGTCTTGGGAACTTGCAGGGCTCCCTCAGCCATATTCTGAGAACTATTGTCCTACCAGAACAAAGGGAGTGGCCCATGAGTACAATAAGCTGAATTATAGAAGAATACTAGCAATTACAATTTTCACATTTTCTCTTTGTCTAAAACTTTTAAATTCAAACTACACCCATAATAATAAATACAAAGGAATATTTTCCAAACAAACATTGACCCACATATCTATATTTCTATATACATGTGTGTATCTGTGTGTGTGTTTGATTTACAAGAAGAAAGTTCTGCTGTTTTATATAACAATTGACTTTATAATAAGAATATAAATTTAGTTAAATTTGTTTTGCAAAGAAGAATAAATAATAACTTTTGAAAGTGGTTTCTCATATGAAATCCACATCTGCTATTGACAGGTATTCTAAAATATTTTCTTATGCAGCATCAAGAAAAAACTGCAAACACTACATGCTAAGAATACTAATCCCACGATTGTACAAATCATTTCTTTGGCACATATGCCCAAATGTGTCATCAAGATGATAGAGTCAGAATGAAAGAATGGCACTCTTAGAAACAATGTAATATTCACTGAATTGTCAAATCGTAGATGCTCTGGTCTGGAAGGAACCTTAACAACTATCTAGTTCAGTGACCCATCAATGCCTCAATATATTCCACAGCTTCCCTGACATGTTCACTCTCTGCTTAAATGCCTCTAAAATAATGGAGAATGTACGGTTGTCTAGTTTGTCATTTTTATATGGCACTTTTGGTAAAAGTCCTTCCTTCTATAGAACTGATATTGGCCTTTTTATTCCCACATATGCCCCTTCATTATAGTTTGATCCTTGAGACAGAGGAAGACAGTGACTAGTTATCAAGCCTTGAAAGTCACTGAAGCAATCTAACTCCACCCTGTCATAATAAATCCTTGGATTTAATTATCCTTAAGGTTTCTTTAGGTTGTTCCTGCTCTAAAAATTGATGGTTTCCTCTCTGTACACATGCACATTGGGGGAGGGCAGACACACACACACACACACACACACACATGCACACACAGACAAATGAATACACACCAGGTGTGTGATCTTATGTTATCTTCTAATTTTTAGGAACCTAATTTCCTTTTCTCTAAACTGTTAAAAATTATATCTACTTTATTTTTTTTTCACAGGTTATTTTGAAACAGTAAACATGGTATAAGTGAAAATACTTGATAAGTTGTGAGTACTCTACATAATAGCGATGAAAGCACCTGGTTTAAAACAAAAATTAACATTATGGGAAAAAAAGTAAATGGAAGTAATATGTAGCATATGCAACAGTTTAGTTAGTCAAAAATACACACAAATGGGGAGGGTATGTGTTATGGTGAAGGCTGTGAATTGTGTAAGACTGATGAATCCCAGACTTGTACCTCTGAAACAAATAACACATTATATGTTTAAAAAAAAAAAAAAGAAGAAGATAGTAGGAAGGGATAAATGAAGGAAGGGAAATCGGAGGGGGAGATGAACCATGAGAGACTATGGACTCTGAGAAACAAACTGAGGGTTCTAGAGGGGAGGGGGGTAGGGAGATGGGTTAGCCTGGTGATGGGTATTAAAGAGGGCACGTATTGAATGGAGCACTGGGTGTTATATGCAAACAATGAATCATGGAACACTACATCAAAAACTGATGATGTAATGTACAGTGACTAACAACAGAATAAAATAAAATGAAAAAAATGCACACAAATGTATTGATATATAAAGTAACAGAATTTGGGGGATTTCTGCCTTTACTATGATAGAATAAGATTATAATAGATTGACTCTTCAGCAAATAACAACTATATACTCTGGAGAAAACACCCACCAACCCCCCCCCCCACACACACACAATTCTACTTGATGGACCTGGAAAGTGGATAAAAGCAGAGTATATTGGAGGTGAGCTGGAATTCAGAAGAAAATGTTGTCATGGGTTGAGCTTCCTATTTTTATGACCTGAGCCTGAGGCTAGCCTCAGTCACAGGTCAAGGTGGTAAAGGACAACTAAAGAGCCAGAAGACAGAGCCCAGGGTGTCCATGACTTCTATAGTGTGGGGAAGAAGTCCCAAAGAGGAAAAAAGCACCCCCCAAAAAAGGAACCCTAAATTGTAGACTCTACCCTAATTTCTGATTGGCTCTGAGATCATGTTTACACGGGACAAAATCAAAGTAGCTCCCCCTAAAGATAGGAGGACTGAACTGGGCAATACAGCCCACTAATCAATTTAACTATCTGCTAAAATAATCATATCAAGAATAATGGTCAAAAACATACCAGATTGGTGACTTAATTTTACAACATCAAGAAGTTTGGTGAACCACTAGTAAATACAAACATAATACCTAGCCACATCAAAACAAATTTGCTTGAAAATCACAGAAAGAGAGAGAATCTTGAAAGCAGTTAGAAAAAAAAATGATTTGAAAGATTGTAGCAGAACACTATGGATCAAATCTTCGAAATACAGAAAGAAAGAAAAAATCTGTTAAGCCAAAATTCTAGTCCAGCAAAATATATGCTTCAAGAAAGAAGGTGAAATAAAGATATTTCAGGTTAACCAAAAAACAAGCAAAGACAAAAAACAATAACAACAAAAATCACTAGCAGGTCTGTCTTCAAGTAGGGCTGTTCTTCAAACTGAAAGGAAGTATGATACCAGAGGGAAACACAAGTCTTGAGAAATGAATGAAAAGTATCAGAAATGGCAAATATTTAGGTATGTATGAAGGATGCTTTTCTCTTAATTTCTTTAAAATAAATGTAATGGTTTAAAGCAAAAATTACAACATTGTCTTATGAGGTCTAAAATGCATGGTATTGTAATGTATTAGGCAATTATGAAATAAAGGTTGTCAGTGGGTGGTAAATAGACATATGTTTGATTGGAATGACAAATATACAGGCATAGCTGGACCGACTAATAAATACAAATTTCTGTGTGTTAGTATACACACACATGTCTGCTGCTTTTGTCCACTGAGAAGGGATAGAATCAGTAACACCACCCTCACTCACATCCAATTAGCATATATAACACCCAGATTGTGGATGTAAATAGCATTCTCAATAAATGGAACCAAGGAGATAGATTTGATTCCAGGTCTGGGACAGAAAAAATACAAGATGAGCAAAAAACACATGTCAGTGCCAGAAAATAAGAAAGTGTTCAGAAAAGGATGGGACCATGTTAAAAGTTCATAGGAAGCAACCTGAAAGAGCTCCCAATGGCCAAATCCAAAATAGTCTGACAACAGAATAAATAATGAGAGTATTATTGTGTAATCCACACAACAAAAAATATTCCATAATACACTTGAATATAAATAAATAATACCAAGGGAGAAGGAAAAGTTCTTTCTTACAGAACAATTCCAATTAATAAATGTATAAGAAATGAAAGAAATAGACAATCTTCATTAGAACTTTTGCAGGAAAGATCAAGGATGTATGCTGAAATTAGTGGATGAAAGTTTGAGGAGAAGCTGGATATTTGTATAGTTACAAAGTATTTACCCCAAGATATTAGTAGCTACGAAAAGGAAAGATAGTAACTTTACAGTGGAGAAATTCAACAGACATCACCTTAACCAAATGATCGTAGGTATCACACATCATAAGACATGTTGACATTATGTAGCCCTTGGTAACCTGCACTGAGAAGGGAATATCGCTTCAGTGTTATTCTTGCCAAGAATACATAACTTCAATCTCATCATGAAATAACATTAGCAAACACAAACAACAAAGGAACCATCTTCAAAATGGCCAAGGTCACAGAGCATAAGGAAGACTGGGAAACCATCACTCCTTGGAAGAGACAAGAGTGAGAGACTGAATATACAGATGGACAACAGTCAGATCATGTATGAGGTAGAACTTTGACCCATAATCTGCAGCAGCCAGTGTAGACTACACATAACGGATAGTAACTAGTCTAGGAAATCAAACTACTATCAGTAACAATCAGTCCAGAAAACCAAACTGTATCCCTGTAGCAAAGCAACTGACCTTCCCAAACCAGCATTTGATTAATATCCAACAACCTCTGTAATTTTTGCCCCAGCTTCTAAATTAGGACCAACCTGGAAAAGCCAAATGTCAAACCTTAAGGAATCACATACAATGCCCAATGGCAGCTTCCCTCTGCCAACAGCTTCCAATCAGGGCATACCTAAAGTCTATCTTTTTCTCCCTCCATAAACTTTCTCATTCCTCTGCCCATCTTTGAGTCTCTGCCAAGTGCAAGTGATGGTGGCTGACCTCCTTGCTATAGCTATAGGTTTTGCTTGTTCTTATTTGGGTGGTCTTCATTTATTTCCACAAAGGAGACCTGACAACTGAATGCAATATGGGATCTTGGGATAGAAACAATGACATCAGGGTAAAAACTGGTGAAATCCAAATAAAGGTTAGTATAGTTATTTTACCAATCTTATCATCTTAGTTTTGATAATTGTAATATGATTACAAAAGATGCTAAAATTAAGGAAAGCTCTGTGAGGGGTCCTTGGGAACTCTCAGTACCTGGGAGAAGTTTCTGAGTGCCTGGTATTCTCTCAAAATAAAAAGTTAAATTATAAACCTCTGGAAAAAAAAAGAGAGAGAAAAATCTTTGTAATTTTGGGAAGCAAAAAACATAAGCCATAAAAAATATATATATTCGGCTTTATTATCAAATTTTTTTTCTCTTCCAAAGACACGGTTCAGAAAACAAAAACATGCCAAAGATCAAGAATGAATATCTGCAATCTGTGTATTTGCCAAGACTTCTCACCAAAATACATAACTAACTTTTACAACTCAACAATAAAAATAAAAACAACATTATGAGAATGATAAAAAAAATACCTTTACTGACGCTTCATAAAATAATATAAAGTAATGGCCATAAGTGCATGAGAAGATGCTTAACATTATTAGTCATCAGGAAAATGCAGAAGGAAATGAGATAGAGCTACACACACATTAGAATGGATGAAATTGAAAAAACTAATAATACCAAGCATTGGTGAAGATTATGTAAGAACTCATATACTGATGGTGGGAATGTACAACTCGATGACTACCTTGGAAAACAATTTTGCACTCTTAAAATTTTAAATATACAATTAATATATGACCCAGTCATTCCACTCTTAAGTATTTACCCAGGAGAAACACACAAGACTTGTTTGTGCATGTCTATAGCAGCTTTATTCAGAATAGCTCCGAACTAGAAATAACCCAAATGTCCATCAGCAGATGCGTGGTTAGAAAAGCAAACAAATCAAAACAATTAGAATAAAGAAATTACTGATGCATGCAATCACATGGATGAATCTCAAAAATCATTTTGCTGAGTGAACAAAGCCAGACATAAAAGAGCACATACTATATAATTTCATTTACATAAATACAAAACCTTTATATTGACAGAAAACAGAACAGTGTTTGGCTGGGTTAGAGCTAGAGGAATGGCTTAACTACAAATAGGCACCAGAAATTGTTTGGGGGCCATGGAAATATTCTGCCTTTTGATTGTATTGGTGGTTTCATGGGTGTGTACATCTGTCACAATCCATTTCATTGCACACTTGAAATGCATGCAATTTGTTGTACCTAAAATATACTTCAATAAAGTTGATAAAAATAAAATGAAATAATAATATAATTTAGAATTTGAAGGAGCTTCAGAAATCATTTAGTGACCTTCCTTGAGGAGGGGAGCTTAGGTTAGAATCCTGATCTTTGCTTCCCAGCTGGGGATGTACAACATAAATACACATATGTCTACATATCTGCATGACAATTCAGAATAGTATAGGATAATCTGTAAGAGTTTATCTCCTCTTGTTTAAATTCTGAAAGCAACTTATTCTCAAGTATGTACTCCCTGGACTGTCTATTATGTCTTTCTTTCTTTCTTTCTTTCTCTCTCTTTCTCTCTCTCTTTCTTTCTTTCTTTCTTTTTCTCTTTCGATTTTATTTATTTATTTGACAGAGAGAGACACTGCACAAGAGAGAACACAAGCAGGGGGAGTGGGAGAGGGAGAAGCAGGCTTCCCGCCAAGCAGGGAGCCCGATGCGGGGCTCGATCTCAGGACCCTGGGATCATGACCTGAGCCGAAGGCAGATGCTTAATGACTGAGTCACCCAGGTGCCCCCTACTATGTCTTTCTTGCTAAGAGGGGAGAGGGAAGTCTCTGGGTTCTCAGAACATAGTGGTTTGTCTGGCTTTTCCAGAAATGATAGGAATTCCTATTAGGATACATTTCCAAGACCTGGAAATGTTTTCAATAAGTCATGAGAAGTTTTGGCCCAACCTCCTGTTCAGTTCATGCCTTTTGGGCTTCACAGAACACTCAATCTACAACATGTGCTAGAAACCTAGATGAGGCTATGATTGAAAACTTCTGCTGCCTATCAGCTGCCACTTTGCTTTTTCCTTCATTCAGGGGTCCACTTCCACCTGCTTGGGAAAAGGAAACCTCAGAGCAGTGGCAGAGATGGGAGGCAGAGGTTAACCCTTCCCTGGTGTTTGAGCTGGCCCTCATGGCCTCTCTCATACCCAGGATATCTGAGCTACTCCCCAAAATTTCATCTTGTCATCTGCAAAACTCTGCTCAAAAGGAGCAGTGTTTGAACCTTATTTTATATGGCACACTCCAGCATTTATCTGGAACAAAAAAATTGAGTTCAGCTCAACATGTGGTGAGAGCTGTGGAACGCCCAGAGGGTTATGAAGCACTGAGGGCGCTTCGAGCCTTGTAAGGGAGGCAGATGCAGTAGCTGAGCACTTTCACCACATGCGTGGAGATACGTGTTAGATATTCATGCTGGATGCTCTTTCTCCCTGTCAGCCTGAATAAAACGCAGCAGAGGCATTTTGACAAAGGTCTAAGCTTTATCTTTAAAAGCCAGAAAAGGACAAAGATGAATTTTTTGGTTGTGAGTTTCCTTAGTTGTGAAGTGAATGTTTGGATAGCTGAAAAACCAATCTACTGTTCTGTCCTTGATGATGATAGCAGTCTATCCTGTTTGGTAGGATGATGGGATGGGTCACCTCTATCGTCCAACTCTGAGAAATGACTCTGGTTTCTAGAGTCTTAGATACTGCCAGCTTTCTTGCTGGTCTCTGGGACTCTAACAAGGAGAGTTGGTTCCCCTAATGATTCTATCTTCCTGCATTTGGCTGTATCTGTTCTTAAACTTTTGGCTCATCCTGCTAGGTCTTTACAAAGATGCAGATGTTTCTTAAAAGTGGCAAAAAGATCAAAGAGACTTTTTTGTGCCTGATGTGCTGGAATGGGTCTGAGTTCTGTTAAATCTAATTTGGACATATTAAATAAAACCAGAAACTAGTGGCTTGTAAAGGTTGCTGGTGAAAGTATGAAACTTCGAAGGTCAAAATTGCAAAATTCACAAGTTGAAAATGTATCTAGAGAAAGAAAATCAACAAAATGGATGCTGCCACACATTATGGCTGATGTATTTTATAATATTAGTGCTTCTGTGATTAATTAGCCCAAGTCCATGGACTATTGCTTGTTCTTCTTTTATTCTAAATGTGACCAAAGAGTGTATTCACTAAATGTAATGATGGCTCAAAGCAAAATTTAATATACAAACATAAAATGAACATTTGCTTCATGTGAAGCACTGAATAGGAACTGAGGAAACAAATAGAAGCATTACACAGTTCCTACCCACACAGAGGACACATGCTAAAGGGAGTAATAAAACACTTGTGCAACTGCAATACACTTAAGTCCCATAAAATTGTACAAAAGGTTTATTCAGTCTGAAGAGAAAGAGCTCAAATCCAGTCAATTTAGATAGATTTTATCTTTGATGTACTTAAACTACTTCTAATGCCATTTTCTCCCTCCCACGTTTAGGTACCTGCTTTGAGACTCAGGCATGATGT
The DNA here is from genome assembly GCF_003265705.2 of Callorhinus ursinus. Classification (NCBI taxonomy): domain Eukaryota; kingdom Metazoa; phylum Chordata; class Mammalia; order Carnivora; family Otariidae; genus Callorhinus; species Callorhinus ursinus. The sequence goes on from NW_027397068.1 coordinate 3,946,307, forward strand.
TGAGGGATGAGGTTTTAAATGATAATTAAGGTCTTGGCAGATATGACCTGTCTCAAGTGTTTTTGCGTTTTGATGCTATAAAAATCCATAGGAATGAAACCATTGGTATAACAGGTATAGGGACAAGTCCTTGACTGTCTTCCTAACATCCTTCAATTCAACCATTTTATTTATTTATTTATTATTTATTTATTTATTTTTTTAGTATCTTTGAATGAGGTGAGCTCTCTGGATGTGTCCTATCAGTCTCTATTTTAAAAGCTCCAGAATGTTAGTTGCTACCTGTGATTTGAACATTTCTCTCTGAAATTTGCATTGTTCTATTGCATCTGAGCCATAATTACCTATAATTGATGAGATACACTAAATTTTTAATTTAAGTGGAGAAGAAGGAACAGAAAGGGGCCTGATAAATAGATGACGCTGTTAACATGGAATCTTGACAAGGCTAGTACAAGGGCATCTGGCAAGCAGACTGGACAGAGTTATGCCAATATGAGTGGAAAGGAAACTTTGGATTTTAAAATAGAAAAAACTGCACATAACTATGGAAAAAGCAACAACTTGAGAACTGGATTCAGATTCTCGATGTATACTTTTCTCCTATAATCTAAAATTATCCGGGGCACCAAGAAAGAAACCTTATGAGCTTCTTTCACTTCTAAAATTCTATGATCCAATGATCTCACTTTCTATCTAGGTAAAACTTACATGCTTAATCACTATATTAAATGAAGCTCTGTATTGGAGGGCAAAAGGTACTATCATTCATTTAATTTAATAAATATTGACTGAGCAACTGCGCTTCAGACTTTGTCCTCAATGCTGAAGACATAGAAGAACAGATGGTCAGGCTCTCAGCTGGATTACTCTCTAGTGAGGCTCTAAATAGTCATTAAACATTTAAACCTACAAAAAAAAACCCCAAAACATTTACAGGCCATAGATAGAGAGGTAGGCATTCCATTTTCATTTTAAATAGTCTTTTTCATCTTTTTCTCATTGCTTTCGCCACTTTTCATCATCTGAAGTGAAAATGTTTCTCATATTGAGAAATTGATCCTTTTAAGAGAAAAAATGTTTTAAAAATTGTAAGAAATGACTCAGGTACTACCACAATATTTCTAAAAAAAATGTTATTTGTAAATCTTGGGGAAGAATGAGTTGCAGTGAATGTTTGCAACACAGGTAAGCAGGCAACATGTGATAAACCAGCCAAAGGTGTTGACCTCCCGGGCTAACAAAAGAACATCATCTCATCATAAAATAAAACTGCCATAGATTCTGGAAATGCATTAATCAACAAAAAGAGAAAAGGCTCAAGAAGAGGAATATCCATACGTTTTATAGGGGACAGTAGAGAGGCAAGCCAGCTGAGAGAAAGGCTTGTCTTGGAGGATACTTATAAGAAAATTCTAGCTCTGCAAGACTCCTGCCATTAACCACCCATACATCCTTTTTAAGAAGTTTTCCTTTTTACTGAAAGATGACACCCACCCTGATTGCTGCCCCCAACCTGTTGTATCTGTCTTGACCCCCAGAGGTCCCTTTATCAGTGAAAGTTATTCCAGCTGCTAAGCAGGCTGCCTCCAGGCATAGCCCAGTTTGCTGAGCCATTGCCCAGATGGCGGTGTTAAGTCAAATTTGTGATATGGTAACATGAATGACTTGGAAACCTGGATGTTACTTAATTTTTTGTTTCACTTTGTCTTAAGACAATAAGAAACCTATTATGCATCTGAATTTGAATTTAAAAAACTTTTGTATCTTCACCTTTTCCTGTATTTGTATATCACTGAATTTTACAAGACCTATCTGGAGTAAGGACAGAATGCCTGAGTCAAATCTTGGTCTTGATGCTCACCAGCTATATGTCCTTGAGCAACTTAACCACCTCAGGTGCGTAAGACAGGAGTAAGCACTGTACCTAACTTTTGTGGTAATTCTTATTTTAAATGAGAAAAAAGAAAAAACCTTAAAATATCATACTTTTAGTACACTATCATACATGTAACCTATTATCATGCTTAAAATTTCCCACTTCCCAATGCCCAAAATTTGTTTTTGATCAAGGGAAGACAGGCCCAAATACTTTTTCACCTCTTTCATCTTTTCTTTTTTAGTTTTTCCTCATTGTATATCGTAACTGGTACAATGTTTGACACTGGAACAAACTCATCATATTTTATTTGTTGGCATAACTTACATAGCAGCATTTGCTGCTATGAAGTTCTCCAGAAAATTCTGCAAATTTTAACAAATGGGTGAGCAAGAAAAACAACAATATTTAGAGACAAGAACTTTTGGGACAGTCCTTTGACATTTGGATCAAACTTACTTTATTCTTTTTGGTTGTTTAAATCACATAAGCAGCACTTATATTTTCAGATCTTTTCCAGGACACTATATTGCTCATATATTTAAATTTTAGTCTATATGTTAACTGAAACAGTCATGTTTTGAGCATATTCAGAATCAGTCTGAATAATACTTTTTACCTGTGATGATAATGGATTTTAGTGAAAAAGCAAGTTTTGTTTTGCCAAGTAACTTCTGGAAGTAGTTATGCTTCGATATTGGATTAGAGAGTTTTGTATAGCCAGAAGCAAACTCGGGCCTGAAGAGAATAAGCATCCTTCCCTGCCTCAGGAATGAAAACAAAACAGAAAACAAAAACATCCCAAAGGTAGCACCGGGGCCAGCATCACAGGAGAAAGCAGAAATGTTTCTTTGCAACCTGTACATTTCAGGCAATCTAATTTAGGTAAAAACCAGAAGAGGCAACAAACTTAAATATGAAAATGTTAGTTATTTTTGTAATGAGAAAAGATATACCCTATTTTTTACTTCTTATAACAATGAGAAAGTTAAGTAAGTTTTATGGGACTATCAAAACACTTTCAGCTTTATACTTATTAAATGTTCATGAAGTAAATATTAATGATATATATTAGAAACAACTAACAAAGCTTTTCTAAGAAAAACGAGGCTGTGGGATTCTTAAATGATTGTTACTGTCTCAATTTACTTGTTAACAGTCAAGCAATTTATTCCTGTCCATTGAGAGAGGTGAGGTATATGAATATTATTATATAGTAATCCTGTGTTGATATTTGTAATATCAAAGAATGCTGAAAGAGAAAATAGTTTAGAACCATTCTAAGTTTTGTCACCTTCCTGAGTTTAGATGTTATAGATTGGATCTCAAAATTGGGATGGGGTACAGAGATAAGGCACCAGAACAAAACTTTTAATTTTGCTACTTTTTCTTTCGTGATATCATCAGTGATGTCTTACAGAAGTCTGAGATTGCTCAGAAAGTGGTTCTGAACCTGGGAATATTAGAAAATTATGATACTGTGATTTGCTTCTTCACTCTTAATTAAAGAACTCTAATTAGCCAGTGTAGTGGTCAGGGAGAGAGAGAGAAAGAAAGAGAGAGAGAGAGAGAATGATCTATTTTAAGAAATTGGTTCATGTGATTCTGGTAGAATCTGGCAAGTGCAAACTTTGCAGGGTAGGCCAGTAGACTGCCTACTAGGGAAGAGTTGATGTTGCACCTGGAGTCTGAAGGCTGTCTGGAGAAGAAATTCTCTCTTTCCCAGGGAACCTCAGCCTTTTTCCAATTAAGGCCTTCAACTGAAGGAAGATAATCTGATTTATTCAGAATCTATTGATTTAAATGTTAATCTCATCTAAAAAATACCTTCACAGTAACAAGTATTTGACCAATATCTGGATCGTGTAGCCTAGCCAAATCGACACATAAATTTAACCATCATGGCCACCAATGGTGAAACCGAATGGCCTATACAGAATAGCCAAATGAAGAATACCTGATAAAGAGACGAATACATGTGCTAAAAGGAAAAGAAAAAAAGTTTAAAATTAATGTGTATGTGTGTTTATTTGCACACATTTAAAATATGCTTGACATTATATTTTGACCCAAACTCAGAACAATAAACTACAAAGTTGAGATAACTACTTAATCAAATCTGCCCATTTTACTGTTATATATAAAGAATACTATTTCAAAACAATAAGACTTCAAGTTGCATTTCTATTTCTTTTTCACCTGTTCCCTGAGTATTGTACTATTTAGGGTAATGTGGGGTAATTTGTTATAATTACTAACAGTTAGTTTTACTAACTAATTACTACTAACAGTTCTTGATTACTCATAGAATGCTTGATTACATATTAATTGGCCACTCCTTTCTCAGACTTGCAATAACTGTGCACTATCTGACAGCGTAAGCTGATATTCCTGTTAGTAGACTGGAGCTGATGTTTTGTAGTCATTATCACAAACAGCAGGTGTCAGAGTTATCTCTAAGAAAGTCAGTACATACTAAGGGAAGAATATAAACATAAAGATCCTCTTCAGTTTTATTTGTTGTCTGTCATCATGTTTAAATTATAGTGAAATGTACCTAAATATTTTTAGTCTAAATGTGGAATTTAAAAGGATCTCTGTTGAGTGGGGGTTTCTACATGAAGAATCCAGAGAAGAAGCCTTCACTTAGTACATGGAAACTCCAGTGTTCAGGGTGTGCCTCACACTAGGATCACACTCACAGCACTTCTGACACCAGGTGTAGGGCTTTTCCCACCATCAAGTAATTCTCCAACACCGGCTGGGTGTCCTACAATCTAACTCAATTCTGACATTATCTACTTGGAGATAACATCAGATCCTGAAAGAGGACTTCGGCTACCTCCATTTTGACCTTCCATTCTGTACTTTTTGAATTGATTACGTTCTTTCCAGCTTATCTCTGAACTTGGGCAACAGACCCTGCAGGCAAAGCATCCTGTGATGGGAACTGAAACTACCCACTCAAGCAATAGAGACTGCCCAGACTCTAGCAAGACCCCACATGATTGACCCCAAGGCAACGACCAGCCTGATTCTACTGCCCCCTTGCAGGTACCCACCAACCTTTGTTTTCCTTATATAAACCTAGAAGTATTTTCAGCACTTGGAGATGCTCGTTTGCTCTCTTCCTGGTGTTGGCCTCACTGAAAAAAAATTTCTTTCATGTTTCACCACCACTCCTCTCTCTGCCTTTGGATTTTTGTCAGTGGCAAGTGGCCGAACCTGGTCTATTTAGGACCCCCGGAGCCGGGTGCTCTTGCACCCCTGCACCCCGGTTACAATCCCACAGGTTAAGGGCTCAGTCCTCTAAGGCTCTCCCTGCTTCAGATGCCAATTGCAAGTGGTAGGTCCTTAGGTTACCCACAACTTCTACCTGGACTACAAATTGGAGGTTCCCATGACCTCCTCCTTGGATTCAATTATTTGCTGTATCAGTGCACAGAACTCAGGGAAACACTTTTATCGGTTTATTAAAAACATGATTAAAAATACAGATGAACAGCCAGGTGAAAAGGTGTGTGGGACAAGGTATGTGGGAGCACTCTCTCTGAGCATGGCACTCTCCCTAAGTCTCTATGTGCTTACCAACCTGGAAGGTCTCTGAACCCTATCCTTCTGGGTTTTTATGGAAGCTTAATTACATAGGTAGGGTTGATTAAACACTGACCATTGGTGATTGAACTCAGTGAGTCTCTTTCGGGTCCCTCTGAGTCAGAGGTCAGGGGTGGGACTGACAGTTCCAACCCTCTAGGTTGTTTACAGGGTGGCTCTACTGGCAACCAGCCTTGATCCTTAGTTTACCTACAGGCTTTCCTAAAAGTCACCTCATTAACATACAAAAAACACCATGATTGCTCTTAACACTTGAGGAAATTCCAAAGGTTTTAGGAGCTCTGTGCCAAGAATGGGATGAAGACCAAATATATGTTTCTTATTATAAATCACAATATCACACTTGGTAAACCCAGGGATTATACATAATACTCAAAGTAATAATTCCTGACCTTGTAAATGTTTCTGTATCACATTTAAACTTTTAAACATTAGGCTAATTGCATTTAGAACCAGTTACTTTGTAGCCAAAGAAGTAATGACCAGGAAATGAAAAATGTGTGAGATTGATTTCCTTTGAGGACTTCCAAGCTGGAGTCTGAATATTTATGGTATGTTATCCCTTTCTCTCACCCCATTCTTCCTTCCCATATGTGGGGTAGCTGCTTTTGATGCTGAGACTGTTGCCCTGAAGATGTTATAACTTCAGGCGCTTTTTAATGGCCTCCTCACCACTGTCCCCCCCCCCCCACAAAGTGCAACAGCCACCATTTTCTTAATGGAAGAAGAGGTGTGAGCGTAGAAGGGGAAAAAGGGGAAAAGGTATGGAGTAGAATGGGACAACATAATTACTGAGTGAACGTCATGGGAGTGAGAAGAGAGAATGTACTGGGAGGTCCTTGCGGTGTGATTGAGAAAGCTGAGATCTATGCGACCTCTCATTGTACTTTCTCCACTAGTTTTGTTTTGTTTTTGTTTTTTAATAGGTGCTTGAGCTGGCATTTTACTTATTTATTTACTTACTTATTTTTATTTATTTTTTTTTAGTGTTCAATAATTCATCAGTTGCATATAACACCCAGTGCTCATCCCCGCTAGTTTTAATGCATGTGAAAACTAAAGAACAATCCACTTTTCTAGCTCTTAAGTGTTTATAATTTATAGACATCTTCTAATTATCTATAGACAGAGTAAAGGACCTCCCATATCATCTTGCTTTGAAACACTGCTTTTGACTTTCCTGAGAAATCTCATACTTATTGCCCCACTGATCTTCACAGTCATTTGGAGATTGTAGTAATTTCCTACTGCTGTTGTGCAAATCACCAGATACTTAGTGGCATACATTTATTTTCTCACAGTTCTGGAGGTCAGAGATCTAAAATCAGGATGTCAACAGGTCTGTGTTCCATGCAGAAGTGACAGGGAAGAATCCATTTACTTACCTTTTTCAATTTCTAGAGGCTGCCGGCATTCTTTGGCTATGATCCCTTCCTCACATCACTCCAGCCTCTTGCTTCAACAGTCACATCTGCTGCTCACTCTGATCCTCCTGATACAGTTTTGGAATATAGGTGTGAGGTTTGGTGGGGTGAGGTCTGGAGTTGAACGCCAAGAAAGAATTCTTGAGATGTCTTTAGTGCAAAATGGTGGTTTTATTAAAGCATGGGGACAGGACCCGTGGGCAGAAGGAGCTGCTGCCCTGGGGTTGTGAGGGGTGACTAATTATATACTTAGGAGTTGGGGAGGTAAGGAAAAGGGAGTTTTTCAAAAGAACTGTTGTTATATGCTGAAGAGGACCTGCAAGATGTTGGAGGCCTTGCCAATGTCAAGTTAGGTGGTTTTTCCCCTCTAGCAAAGCATTAACATTAAGATAGTTGGGAGTTTCTCGGAGGAATGTTGTATTCTGCCTATCACAAGTCCTTGTCAGTGGGCTTCAGGTTATAAGGAAATTTTATTTTATTTACATTCCTTCTACCTTTGTTTCCCACTATGGATGGGTAGGTGATGTGAGGGCTCCAGGAAATTGAATCTATGGGTCTCTGGAATTTAGGCTATTGATAAGAATGCTTTTCTCTTGTAAATCACTAAGACATTTGTAAACTGAGGGAGACTCATGTCCTGCAGTACCATGATCTCTATTAGTTAACCATTTGTTTTTCCCTTCCCTTAGCTTCAGGGCAGCCAGAAGTGCCAGAGGAATGTCACACAGATCCCACCTGGGAGTGTGGGGGGGAGGGTTGCAGGGTGTCAGCTTGTGTTTTGTCCTCAGCTTGCCTTCTGCTCCCTCATCACTCCTGCCTACTTCTTATAAGAATCCTTGTGATTACACTGGAGCCACTTGGAAAATGCAGGCTAATCTCCCCATCCCAAGATCCTTACCTTAATCATATTGGCAACATCCGTTTTAACATGTAAAGTAACATATTCACAGGTTTGGTGGATTTAAGACACAGACATCTTCAGGGGTGGTTATCACAGGGATTAAGAGGGTATGGATTATTATCCAATTTAACAGAGAAAGAAACTGAAATAACAGGGGTCACGGAGAGTTTTATGAAATTCCACTCCTAGTTAGTGGAAGAGAAAGGGCTAGGAGTTCTGGGCTCTTAGATCATGGGAGTTCTCTTTGATCCAAGTGGAGTTCCTTGGGCCACGACCCAAGCAGGCACTTTCACTCTGATTACATTTCTGTGCAGGATAAACCAAGAAATCAGTGACAATATCTAAAGGCAATACTTTATAGTGAGTTGCCCCTCCGAGTCATGAAGTTTGGACTGGGCCCCATCACCACAGAGACAAGTACAATACTATCCACAAATTGCATGTCTGGGATCAGAATTGTGAGGGTCACTAAAAGGGCATGAGACTTTCTCACTGCTGACTTATTACCTTAATAAGTATTTGAGCAATCAAGTAATTTTTGTTTTTGTGAGGTTACATGTAGATGTTTCCTTAGACCAATGATGGACAAAAAGTTGGGTTGACAATTACCGAGAACAATGCAAAGATAATAACAAGGGTCCACATAATCTAAATGTTTATTGACTGTGTCCTACCAATTAGAAAAGTTATAACTAGTGAGGTAAATGGCATTATAATAGGAACATATTTACAAATGAATTGACCCTTTATAAAGTTAATTCTCCAATCAAGAACTAAGTACTACTCTGCCTTACTTATTATTTTACTGATTTTTGGATATTATAAATACTAAATAATACAATGCAAATACAGTAAAAATCAGTTACAAATGACAATGCTGATTTTGCAAGACTCTATTGGAGAGTTGATCAAACCATAGGCAAGATCACTGACAAATTAGAATTGGAATAGTGAGACTGCTTAATACTTTTGAAGAGAAAATAATAAGGATAATGACAAGATAGAGGCTTCTAAAGAGAGTGATTTGATTATCAAATGATAAGCAGAAGCCCTTGGGGAAACTGATGAATATCTCAAATATTTTTGTACTTTTTATGATCCTGTTGTAAAGACTAAATAGAAAATGAAGGATGTTGTCATTCAGAACTTTCATATATGATGCAATTGAATTCTTTTTAATTTTTGTCCATTCTAAGAATTAGGTAGAATTTCAATTATATTTTGATTGTTACTGAATATAAAAACATATACAATCTTAATTTAGTTTCATTTTAAGGTAATATATCATTTACTATTTTTTAATTTATTATTTTCATCTTTATCTTAAAGAATTTATTTTACATAGTATTTCCCACTACAAATGACCCTAAGATAATAAGGACTTTTTGTATCTCAGAGTCTGTAGTCCACCTTTATTGGGCAGGAAAGCGTTTGAAGATTTCTAATTTCAACCATCAACGTATGGTTGCAATGCACAACTTAAGGCTGTCAGTTTTGGGCAGTGTATAGGAAGTTTTAAAGAGGTAAGCAAGACCAGTGACAGATAATTGAGCTTCCTGGGAAGACAGTTTTCTAACAGACCTTCTTGGGTCTTATTGGAAAAAAAGTCCTTCCTTCAGGGAATAGACAAATAGACCTCCTAGAGGATTTAGAGGAGCCAGAGAAACCCCTTAGAGGTCTCCAAAGTGAGAGTGTGTGGCCACTTCTGAGCAGCAACCATAACTCCAGCATCATCAACATGATTCAAGAGAAGGGTGAGCCCGTGAAGTCCTTCAGTCATGGTGAGGCCTCCTAGTGGCCCAGACGGACAGAGATGCCGGCTACGGAACTTGATTCTAGAGGGGTTTGCTTAGACAAAATCGATTAGAGATGCTGAAAAGACAGTTAACAGGAACACATTTGTTGTACAAAACATGGGCTACTAAGTTGTTAATGTACCTATGTGAATTGCTTAGTAAATCTGTGTGCACTTAACCCAGGATATTTTTTTATTTTTTCAACTATGTTCTTTCATAGTTCACTGAATTCCCCAGTAAGAATAATTTTAGGGACGCCTCAGTGGCATCTGAGTGGCTCAGTCAGTTAAGCCTATGTTTCCCTCTCCCTCTGCCTCAAATAAAAAAATAAAATCTTTAAAAAAAAAGAATAATTTTAGATTTCATAAAACAGAAATAGTTGAATTGGGGTGAACACTGTTGATTATTTGGAAGTTTCTATAGTAATGTTCCAGAAAGAAAAGTTTTTATTTATTTTTTTAAAAAGATTTTATTTATTTATTTGAGAGAGAAAGGGAGAGAGCTCACACAAGTAGGGTGGGGGAGGGGCAGAGGGAGCGAGACGCCGACTCCCTGCTGAGTAGGGAGCCCAACTCAGGGTTCGATCCCAGGACCCTGGGATCATGACCTGAGACAAAGGCAGACGCTTAACCGACTGAGCCACCCAGGTGCCCCTCAAGAAAAGTTTTTTTAAAAAAATAGTATCCTGGGCGCCTGGGTGGCTCAGTCGGTTAAGCGTCTGCCTTCGGCTGGGGACATGATCCCAGGGTCCTGGGATCAAGCCCCACGTTGGGCTCCCTGCTCCGCAGGAGGCCTGCTTCTCCCTCTCCCACTCCCCCTGCTTGTGTTCCCTTTCTCGCTGTATCTCTCTCTGTCAAATAAAATCTTCAAAAAAAAAAAAAAATAGTATCCTAACAAGCTAGTTTGAAGAAGTGGTGCCTGAACAGGAACTTGTACCATCTTGAGTGTTTCCATAAAACTTCGCAAACCATTCTGTTATTTCTTCCCCCACCCCTTCTTTCAAACTCTCTCAATCTCTCTCTCTGTCTTTTTCTCTCTCTCTGTCCCTCCCTTCCTCTGTCTCTCTTTCTCTCACACACACAAACAACACACACATAGAATTTGTTTATTTAGCCTTCTGGTTCCCTTGCTAAATCATGACTTCTCTAACGGCAAGAGCTGTGGCCTGTTAATGACTTAATTCCAATTCTCTTAATTTAAAAAGTGGGGTAATGAATCCGTGAACTTGAATAATTTAGTGTTAGAGTTTCACAGGTGGCCTTACTTTTTCTTTCTCAATATCTGGACGCATTCACCTTCTTTCATATTATAAAGCAACAATTTGTACATAGGAACCTAAATCTAATTCCAATAATTTAGCAATGTTTACCTCCTAAAGAGAAGGAAATAAAATCAGATGGTCTTTTATTATCATTTCCAGATTTATGGTTCATTCTAAATGATTATATGTAGATTATATGAAAGGAAGACCAAATACCATTTGCTAGTCTAGGGTCCCATGCTGCAATAAATTTCTGAGTGATAAAAGCTGCTGTAATTTACTGCAATTTCCTGAGCATCTACAGTGTATTAGGTTTTTGCTAGATATTTTACATGTAATCTTCATACAAAATATGTGAGATATTTGTCACCCCTTTTATACAGAAGAGGAAATTTAGCTTCCTAATTTTCCCTCTATCACAGAGAGAAAAGCCCTGTAAATGGCAGAAACCCAGAAGTTAAACTCAGGGCAGTCAGACTCTGAAGTAATCTGATATGTCCTGGGGCTTTCATATTCCTGCAAAAGACACACTCAATTTGGGATTTGGGAGATAGAGTCGAAAGGGACCATTCATTGGCTGGTAGAATTTAAGGTGGCGTTTATACATAGGTCCTCTTTCAACAGACACTTCACCTTTGTGAATTCTGGGGAAAGTTGCATCTGTAGACCCTGTGGACCACAAAGCTTACTGACTCAGCTGTGTAGTGATGTAGTAGGTTTGCACTCTCATTAAGCACAGAAAGTCTCTAGGCACAGATGACTACATCATCCCTCCCCCTCAATTAGGCCTTTCACATGTGGTGCTTTGGCAGCCTGTCTGCCTCTCTGTTCAAAGTAGAGAGGAGGTTACCCATATACGATGTTTAGCTTGGATCTGGCAGAATAAAAAAAGCCAAATAATTCTGGCAAATACAGAGACCACTAGGTTTGCATTAGATCCAACTGTTGTTTGAAACTATATGACTTTTCTCTGTTGGATATAATTTGAGTTTATATGCTATCGTGTTCTAGTCTCACCTGTAGCTCATGTAATTGCAGCTGCAGATCCTTTGCAGAATATGGTATCTGTTTCTGAGTGGTGTGGGCTTGACACTGATGGCTGCTGTCTCCCTGGTTCTGTTGATGAATGCTTTGGGGAAACAATTCAAGGGGCCATTGAAGCGTAGCTGCCTCATATACATTGTATGTCTCCATAATACCTCTTCCAAAAGCATGAGCTTATAAATGGAGATTTCTTTTAAGATTTTATTTATTTATTTATTTATTTGAGAGAGCGAGCACTAGCAGGGGTGAGGAGCAGAGGGAAAGAGACAAGCAGACTCGGCTCTGAGCACAGAGCTCGACCCGGGCTTGATCCCATGATTCCAAGATCATGACCGGAGCCAAAATCAAGAGACGCTTAACTGACTGAGCCACCTAGGCGCCCCTAAATGGAGATTATTTATCAATGTTTATATCCCATTAGGTAGCTGGAAGCTAAATCTAACATCTATGTGTCAGCATCCTGGCACTGTATTTACCTGGACTTTCTCTACTGGCATCACCCTTCCAGACACTGCTTCTGCCCCCTCTTCACAGGCCCATTGATAAACCCAGATGCAGACTGAAGCAGGCTACAGGCAAGGAACATACAGATTAATAAGAGCACTCAATTGACAAGGTTGGAGATTCATATTTCCATTAGAGAGTTAACAATAATTAGTTGTGTGAACTTGAATGAGTTGCTTAATTTTTCTGAACCTTAGTGTCCTCATCTACAAATGAAAGACTCAGCTAATTGACATAGAAGGCTCCTTTCATCTCTGACATTGGCTAGTTCTACTGACAAATGGCAAGGAAACGTCAATAATTTCTCAATAAAACTTAAGAGTTTTTTAGGCTTTCCTTTGGTAAAGCAGAGTTGAGAGAGCAAACTACCAAAACAGGGGCATCCTGAGACTGGGCTGGGATGGGGTGAACAGGGCATTTCTTCACACCCCATACCTGTCTTGTAGTCTCTGCCATTCACTGTGTTTTTCCTTCCCTTGCCTTCCCAGAGCATCCAGTCTGCTACCCAGAATTGCCTTACGAGCCCCTCTTCCTTCTCAATGCCCCTGCTGTTTTCTTAATCACTCCCCCAGACTATGGCAGTAACCATCCAACTAGCCTCTTTCAGGGTCTCAAAACTCCAATGAATGTTAGAACTTTCTTCCAGGTTAGAATTTTTTTTTGACACTGAGAGAGAATGTGTGAGTGCCCATGAATATGGGAAGTGGGGAGGAACAGAAGGAGAGGGAGAGAGAATCATAAGCAGGCTTCATACCCAGTGTGGAGCCCGATGCGGGCTCAATCTCATGACCCGAGCTGAAATCAAGAGTTGGATGCTTAACCAACTGAGCCACCCAGGTGCCCCAGGTTAAGATTATTGAAGCAAAATCTGTTCATGTCCCTGTCCTATAACAAAATCGAGCTCAATAAAATCACCAAGAGTGAATTCCCACTGACAACAGAGTTGATGCAAACTGCATTTACCTTCATAATTTGTCTCAAATATTATTTTCCAAAAATAATTCTCATTACTCTTCACACAATATATGTTCCAGCAAACTGCCTTCATGGAGTTCCCTACTGATGTATCTTGATGTAATGGATGCTTCTGTTCTCTCTGAGAAAGTTTCCAGAACTTTTCAGCTATGTCTTTCCAAATCTCTGTACACCAAATCATAGCCATCCTTCAAGATTTGGCTCAAATGTCACTGCATCCTCAAAGTTCTTCATAATACTCCATTTGTAAATACTATCTTCATTTAATGTTCCGTAGTATACTTATATTTATCATATTAATATCTCTATATTTCTCTTTTGCACTCATATTGCCTTATAAATAATAATTGTTCAATGAACATTTGATGGGTACATGGTCTACCCATAAGTCATCACAGACAAGTCATCATCCACTCCAATACCATATTAAGATTTTAAATGGGAAGGAGTAGAACAGAGAAACAGAAACCAGAAGGGGTGTATTAGAACCCTGGGAAAAGGGGATTTGTAAATGCATATTTGTTTTGATTTTCTTCATGGACATAATATTCAACTAATTTTGAAATTACAACTAACTCTAAAAGAATTATTGATATTTTTATTTTTATTTATTTATTTTTATTAAAGATTTATTTCTTTATTTTAGAAAGGTGGGGCAGTGGGAGAGGAGAGAGAGAGTCTCAAGCAGATTCCCTGCTGAACATGGAGCCCGATGCAGGGCTTGATCCTATGACTCTGAAATCACGACCTCAAGACTCAGGAAAACAAGAGTCAGATGCCTAACTGACTGAGCCACCCAGGTGCCCCAATATTTTGATTTTTATTAAAGTAACTTATAGCTTCAAAAATTAAGGACTACTATATTCATTTATTATTAATGGATTTTGCTGTTAATTCTGGATTTAAAATTTCATTGGTTTCAAGTTACATTTCTGTGTAGTCATATCAACGAGGCTTATGCTGATCACAAATGCTACTTTCAGTAAGAAGCCTCTCCTGACCCCAAGCGAGGTATGTCCTTATTCTGCCTCGGATCCTTTGTCTTTCTTTAATTATACTAGCACATTTGGCTGCAGACAGGAAGAGGTTATGTTATTGTCTTCCCCATTATATTTTGTCCTTATTCATCATTTTTTCCAGCCATAATAACTAAAATTATTCTTTGCACAGAGTAAGAAACAACAACAATAATCATAATAATAAGTGATGGGTTGAATTGTATTTCTTAAAAGGAAGCTTATTCTCCTGTTTTTATAAAGCTTTAAGATCCTAAAAAATTGCTAAAATTTGAGAACTTCTCTGTTGCTCATCGGATCATTTCATCATTGTTTATTTCATTTCTTAGCTGAGTGATCATTTTCCTTCATCTTCAAATAGCTTCTCTGTTTCATAGCACATGGAATATGTATTAAGTTGTCTACTTTTGTTTGTGTTTGACTTGGCACATTGATTTGATTTTCTAGTTCATATAGCTAATATATAAATTATCCCATCCAGGTTCATTCAATACATGTGTAGTCTATTCTGAGGTTGCTTTGGAAGTAAACAATGCATTTGCAATATTTCTGGTGAGAGTTTCAAGAAAAAAAAAAGAAAATATGCATATTTTAAAATAGTTAACTTGTGTTTTCAGAATTTTTGATTATATTTTTCTTTATAAGACATTAAAAATCAGCTTTTGGTGGGAAAGATAATTTATGTGGGTTGAAACAAAGGGAGTATATATGAGAGGGAGTTTGAGCACACCAGTAACTACATTTCCTTAAAGGGTGATTCATTTTTTCCTGAGACAATTTATTTTACTTCTCTGCAATTAAAATTTTCTTTTCATGAGAACAATGGAAATGTGTACAGGAAAAAACTAAAACTATTAGCAATGTAAGTACTGTTTGGGGATTAAACTTGGAATTTAAAGTTTTATAATATAATTCCATCTTAATTGAGTAAAACTTTTGAGCACTTGCATGCTCTTATAGGAAAGAGCTTTCTCTTCATATTGAGGAATTAGGGTGATATTTTGCTTGTTTTTCCTGTGAGATGGAAGAAATGCGTCCAAAATGAAAATGAGATTGAAAAAATTACCTATAAGATGTTAATTTCTTTTCAGAGGGAGAGGGAGAGAGAGAATATCAAGCAAACTCTGCGCTGAGCATGGAGTCTAACATGGGACTCGATCTCACAACCCTGAGATCATGACCTGAGTTGAAATCAATAGTTGGACGCTTAACTGACTGAGCCACCCGGGAACCCCAAGATATTAATTTCTTTAATGTTACTTGTTAGAACAGAAGAATATATAATCAACAGTAATATTACAAAATGGGCTAAAACCATATGTCTAAAATAGTATATTTCTGTGTCCACACCCTCTGCAGGAGAAAGCTAACATTCTTACTTTATTCCCCAGCTAGATGGTGGAGTTCCTAAGGGCTGCTCATACTACAGTTTCTAAACTGTAGTCACTATGCAGTATCTGGCCTCTTTGGGTCCTAGTGACTGGAGACGGCTGCCTATAAATCAATTTAGAAGTAAATCTGCCTGCTGTCATTGTTGATGATGCTTATCATGAGAACAGCAATGTTGCAGCCAAAGTTACATTCTCCATATTTGCTTTCAAAACCTCAGACCTTTTGGAATCTAGACCACGGAAGGAAGAATGACCTCACTTGTTGCCTAGTCTGTAAAGCAGTTATTGATTTATGCCCAGATATTCATAAAATCTCCAGTACAGTTGTATCTTTTTCTATCTCTCAACTCTCTTGAAGAATTCCAAAGTCTCTTGTGGAAACATTTCTTTCAATGTTTGTGTTTGTCAATATTTTCTTTGTACCTTTTGTGCATGGGAGTGTGCATGCAGGTACTTTGCTGTGTTGGTGGTAGATTATGCTTCAGCCATCCTTCTACTCATGACCTTTACTGTGTGACTTATACTTATTGACCATATCATCAATAATATGTTAGTCACTGAAGATCAGATGAGTCATACTAGGTTCGGCTAGGGGGCTCTGCTTCTTGCTGCAGATTTGTGGGTTTAACTGGGGGAAGGGCTCTGTTTCCTGTTTCTATTATCCTTTTTTGGACCACTGCACTCACCTAGGTATATTTTTCTCATGACAATGGTAAAAATACAAGAGTCAGGCAAAGATGTGCAAGACTTCTACCCCATTCCATTGCCGAAGTAAATCACATGCCAAGCCCATAATCAAAGGATGGAAATATATGCTTTGCAACTGGATTTCATCTTCTGCAAAACAGCTATTCAGATTTTTCTCCACCTTTCTACTGGAGTGTCTGTCTCCTTTTCTGCCTGAATTTTAGGAATATTTTGTATTTTTGCTCAGAATCTATTCTTACACTTTCATCATTTAACTCCCAGACAAGTTTATGATTCTATCTAAACAAAAGCTATCTTTTGTTTGCATGAAGGTGCTCCTACCCATCAAATACTCAAAGTCACCATCTTTACTAGTTTTCTATCTGCAAGCAACAGCATTTCGCTCATTTTTTTTTCCACATTTCTGGATTTATTTTGCTGTGAAATGAGGAACTCCTTGATCAAATCAGTGATATTTGGATTATAGTGATGATGCAAAAGGCATTCCAGGAGTCCATGAATGATGAATTTAGCACAGTCTAATCCATACGGAAGACAAATACATATCCAATACAATTGTGAGTACTGGCAAAGACAAGCTACTGCCCTCTGCTCAGTGGAAATGAGTCCATGTAAACAACCTATCCCTAGGTTGTTAGCTGGTTCTCACAGTGACCTCTTTATTAATCTGGTTGGGCATTCAGTA
Source organism: Callorhinus ursinus (assembly GCF_003265705.2). NCBI lineage: Eukaryota > Metazoa > Chordata > Mammalia > Carnivora > Otariidae > Callorhinus > Callorhinus ursinus. The sequence goes on from NW_027397068.1 coordinate 3,963,506, forward strand.
CCGACAATACCTATTGGCCTGGGGAGAGGATATCCATTATTTCGGGCTGTTCATCAACTCCATCCCAACTACCATGACTAATTTGTACATGGACCCATTAAATAAGTATGGTAAGTGAAGATAAAAAGAAAAGACTGACAGCCATAGGACAAGTCATATTTTCCACCCGATTTTTTGATACAGTTTGGTAGGGTTTCACACTGGACTTTAAATTCTACACCATTCTGAGAGGTCCATTCACACAGAGAAAACATTTTCTTCAAATTCTGTTTCCACTCCGAGAGGTCTATTTCCAGATATCTTCATCACCAGTCTTCCTATTTTGTCTTTCCGCATCCCAGACCAAACTGACAGCCCATTAACATTGCCTGTGAATTGGTGTAGGACTTTAAATTATGTTATCTATTTTTCTGGTAAGAACGGGCAGCTACATGTATTGCCCCAAATTTGCCTACTGCAAGGATTTTCCTTCACCACCCTTTGTCAAGTCACCTGAATAGGCTGTAATGCAGCAGTATTTCATTAGTTCCTGTGCTACCATAGTATGCAGACACACCTGTAGAGCAAGTTTGAATTTTTCTTCCTTTGTCCCCTGATTATAGCTAACTTCACATGAAGCTGTAAGGAGGGAGCATGATGAGAATATGATCTATCTGCTCAAACAACATACTTGTATCTTCTGACCTGTTAAAAAATATCACATGTCACATAGGTCCTTCCACTTAATGATACTGATGCTGCGTTCACTTATCTAATGGCTCATTGGATTAGCTGCTTTATTATAAACATCTAGTTTGTTATAAGAAGGCAAATATATAATGGTCATTTTGTTTCCTTTGGCCATGCTTTCAGTCGCTACCAGAGTTTTGTATCATTCAACTAACTGCTTCTCCAAAGGGAATAGTTATCCACATAAGATAAAAATAGTTTTTCCCCCGAACCTTTGAGGTTTACACTGATTCTTCTATTTGGGTTAACTAGAGGTGCCAAGAAAAAATCTTTATTTGCTACAGATACTTTGAGTATCATTGGCTGTACTGCATTACAAGACTGATGTGGAAAACTAATCATATCGCAGCTTGAATCTGCAGGAGAGCAGTCTCTTGCTTTGGGGTTCACTCACAACTAGCTGATTTATGTGTTAAGTTACATGTGAAAATGCAACAAGTGTTTTCTAAATTGCTTTCTAAATCTAAACAGGTCTATTATATGTTGCACTTTTCAACAACCAGTAGATATTAACGGGTACAACTTCCAGCTTTTTTCTTAGAGCAGATATCCATAGATACCACAGACCACTGAATCTCTAGAAATTTCACTGATATACTAGTGGCTTAATTTTCAGGGAATTTATCTTCCACCCTCTGACATTCTTGACAAAAGGCATCTTGACATCTAGGGTATCTGGTACTTTCTATTCACAAGTGCAATCATAATGTCATTGGTGTCATGGATCAACATGATGTTCTTTGGAACCTTATATAGTTGATGTCCCTGTGGACTATATTATGACATAAAGCAGGAGAACTAACTTAGCCCTGAGGGAAGACAATAAGGATGTCCCTGCCAGGTAAAAATCAAATTACTTCAGATATGACTTGCTAATGGAGAAAAGTTTATTTGCCAGATCAATAGCTCCATACCACATGCCACTAGCTATGTTGATTTGCTCCAGTAAAGATACACATCTGGAGGAAAGCTGCAATTAGATTCAATTTTTGATTACATTAATAATAACCTACAGTCATAGATCCATCCAACTTTTGCATTGGCCAAACTGCCAATTTAAACAAGGATGAGCTATAGATCATCACCTCTGCATCTTTCAAGTCATTCTCTGTAATTCATTCACAAATGAAGTACTGGATTTGATTTAGTATTTTAGTAGGGAGGAATAAATTTAGGAACTTCCACTTGGTATTTCAACCATGTTAGCCCTAGTCCATGATGAGTCAGGAAGCCAGTTTGTGGATTTTTTTTCCATTTGCTGAGTCCAGCTATTTCAACTATAAATATAGGAATTAACATGTGGGAACACCACACGATGTGTTCATTGATTAACCGGGCCCTGTGTAAGAGACTCAGGCTAAAGCTCCTTTTATCAATGGCCTAACTTTCATATGGACTACAGTACTACTTTGTTTCCCCAAATTAACATTAATTCAGAGCCAGTGTCCCTAAAGTCTGGTTGTTACTCTTTTCCAAGTTCATACTCAGCATATGTAAATAGCTTCAGAGACCTTTGGAAATGTCTTGGAGAAATATTTATAGTATATAGGTATATTAGTTTTTTCCTGTTGTAACAAATTACCACAAACTTAATGGCTTAAAACAACATTCATATATTATCTTATATTTCTCTAGGTGAGAAGTCTGATACAGGTCTCACTAGGCTGAAATCAAGGTAGGGCTATGTTCCTTTCTAACAGCTTTAGGGGAAAATCTTTCCTTGCCTTTTCCAACTCTAGAGGCTGTCCACATTCTTTGGCTCCTGGGTCCCTTCCTCCATCTTCAAAGCCAGCAACATTGCATCTGTCTGGCCATTCTTCCTAGTTACATCTCCCTCTGACTCTCTGACTCTCTGTTCTGCCTCCCCCACTCTGCCTCCTTCTTCCACTTTAAGGACTTTTGTAACTACATTGGATTCATCTGGATAAAGCAGAAAAATCTCCCTGTTTTAAGGTCAGCTGATTAACAGTCTTAACTCCACATTGTCATGTAATCTAACAGGTTTCATGGATTAGGACAAGGACATCTTTGGGGGAATCATTATTCTGCCTACCACAGTACTATGGCCTTATTGCAGAGGACTTTCCCAAGATCAGACTTCCCTTCTTAAAAGGATGGCTAATTGGGTGAGAAAGCTGTGACTTTCTATGTTGATAGTTCAAATTCAGTGTCTTCTCACTGTGCCTAGGGACATTTTGGTTATTCAGATGAAGAAATACTTTAGTAAACTATGTTATTCCTTGGCTCACCATAAACAATAAATCACTCTGATAAATTCCTTTATGTCAAAATACTCTAATTTCCACTCTATCCATGATGCCTATTGCAATGTTGGTGCCCACATTGACTCTGATGGCTAGTCACTATTACCTAGACTCCTCTGCTACAGAATTCCATCATCTCTATTAAATTCAGGTACCAATTTTAGTGGCAGAATCCCTCATCATAATTCCTAGCCTATAAAGGACAGCCATCATGGAGATTTCATGGATGCTATTTCTCTTATTACTTAATTTCTTAATGTCTTAGGGAATTGAGCGTTTGCTGGATCCTCTGGTCAATGAGAATGTGTTCTACTGATACAAAATAACTTCAATCCATGATTCCCATCTCTCTAAGCCTTGACTGCTTCCTACAGATTATGCCAGGGAAATTCTGTCATATAAAAATTTCACTGAATGAAAGCCATCATCAAAGCCAGGATTCTGGGAAACAAACCTATAATCTGTTGAAGTCACTTCCAGCTGCTTACAGTGACACATTAGGCCAAGAATCTTGATTAAAGACACTTATATTAATAAATTTATCCTTCTCTGATGTCATATTCTTCGAATCCCATCCCAGACGTGTTCCCTCGGTTCCAGCTGAAGTCAATTAGCAAAATATTGCAATTCTTTAGTTTGTAAGCTATCTCTTTATAGAGAAGATTCTGCAATTGTCTTCCTGGGGCATATTGATATTTAACTACTTATGGATTTGAGATTAATGAACGGTGCTTGGGTGGATTATGAAGAGAATAGGATACTCTTTGTGAAATAATCCTGTCAGATGAAGGCATCATAGGGATTTTAAGATGGAAGGGCTAATCTATTCAGATAGGAAAAGAGAGGCTACTTCCGCTGGTAAAAGGAGCTCAAGAATATCAGAGCCTACCTAAAACACCCCAATCACAAAGATCAGAATTTTACTCACTCCAACTAATGTACTAAATTAAACAAAAAATGACTTTTTTGAAGCTGTGTTTTCAACTTGAGTGCTGAGATTTAATTTTTTGAATCTAATTTTAAACCATGTATTCTCTGAGACTACTAAAACAGAGCTCTGAAAACTGAAAACTATAGCCCATGGCCCATGCAGAGAATGGCTTAGACATTTTTAAAGAGTAAAAGAAAGAAAAAGGAAACATAGACTGTGTGTGGCCCCACTAATCCTGAAACATTTGCTATCTGACCCTTTATAGAAAAAAAAAAATGTGCTGAACCTCGAACTAGGAAAGAAAGTAATTATTTTGAGGTTATAGAGAAGTTCCGGGATTTCAGCTGACAGTGTCTTAACCTAAGAGTTGAAAATCCAGTGCTTTTTCTGAAAACTGTAGCATAGTCATAAGTGGTCATCCCACCTCCCAGCCTTTGTAGTCATTATTACATCCCTACTATCAAGTGAATAATCTACTTAACGTCCTAAAGCCTTACAATCAACCAGCACTTCATCCCAAGCATTTACATATCATAATTTCATGAAGCTTTTATATCATGAGTATACCATTTTTACCAGAAAAGATATCAAAGAATTTTAAGCCTGGGGCCCCTGGGTGGCTCAGTTGGTTATGTGTCTGCCTTCGGCTCAGGTCATGATTCTGGAGCCCTGGGATCGAGCCCTGTGTCAGGATTCCTGCTCAGCCGAGAGCTTTCTTCTGCACTGCCCCTTAACCTGCTTGTCCTCTCTCTCTCTAATAAATAAATAAAATATTTTTTAAAAAGTATTTTAAGCTTAAAGAATGAGATACTTCAATTATGTACTCAAGTATTGAGAGTCTTGGTACCAAGGACTCTTTATCAGTCAGAATCTGGTCAGAAAAAGGAATCCACTACATGTATTTCAAACAAAGGTAATTTAATATAAGAAACTGATTACATGTATAATGGAAGAATGGAGAAGCAAGCCAGAAATAAGCAACCCCAAAATAAGCAATAGCAGGGATTCCCTAACCCCTCTAGGGCTATAAAGACAAAGGGAAGAGAAGGTGTTATTAGAGCCCAGGAACAGGTCCATCACACAGAAGCTGCAGTTTCAGTGGGCCAGTCTACCACGAATTGGGACTACGGAACACAGGGGTTTTCAGCAGATGGTGGACCAATAGGGGTGAGTTGGGAAAGGATACAACCACTTTTGTTGATTTTGCTTAAAGCAGGTGAGTGGGGATACCCACCCTGTCTTCACCCTTTCTTCTGTTGCGCAGTCCTCTGCTCTACCTGCATAGACTACAGCTCTTTGGAAATAGGAAGCAAGGAAGGCTGGGGAATGCAATCCACTTTCAGAGCAAGGCAGAGAAGCATAGGAATTGAATGTGAAACCCAAATAACTGTCCTGTTTGTATTTAGCAACATGCTAAAAATCTCTTGGTAATTCTAATAATTTGTGTATTCTGCTTCATGATGTATGTGAAGTATATATTTGTGATTAATAATTATTTTCCAGCTCATACATTATTATTTTTTTATTGACTTACTACACTCACTAGGATTTCCAATAAAATATATATGAAAGTACAAACAGTGGGCATTCTTATATTTTCACTATTGCAAAGGCAAAGTTTTCAACATTTCACCATTAAGCATGATGTTTCCTTGGGTTAAATGTCTCTACATTTCTTTTATTTCAAATTTATTGAGGTATAATTTATACACAAAAACCGGTACATATGTGATACAATTTGATGAGGTAGGACACATGCATATACCTGTGATACCATTACCATAATCAACATAATAAACATATCCATCACCTCTGAAAGTTTCCTTGTGTCCCTTTGCTCTGTGTGTGTGTTAATGGTAAAAACACTTAACAAGAGTTCTATTCTCTTTATAAATTTTTAAGTGTACAACCCTGTATTGTTAACTATAGGCACTGTATTTTGCAGCAGGTATCTAGAACTTACTTATCTTGTATAACTATAACTTTATACATACTGAACAACTCCCCCATTTCCCCCTCCTCCCAGCCCCTGGGAACCACTGTTCTATTTTCTTACAAGTTTGACTGATGTAGACTCCTCACGTAAGTGGAATCATGCAGTGATTGTCCTTTTGTGATTGACTTATTTCACATAGCGTGTCTTCTAGGTCCATCTGTGGTGTTGCAAATGGTACAATTTCCTTCTTTTGAAAGGCTGAATGATATCCCATTGTATGTATATACCACATTTTCCTTATCCATTCATCTGTTTATAGATATTTGTGGTTTTCCATATTTTGGCTATCATGAATAATGCTACAATGAACATGAGAGAGCAGGTATCTCTTTGAGATTCATATCTTAATAGTTTAAATACTTTGGGATATATATACCCAGGAGTGAGATTGCAGGATCATATGGTGGTTCCATTTTTAACTTTTTGAGGAGCCTCCATACTGTTATCCACAGTGGCTGTACCAGTCTGCATTCCCATCAACATTGCACAACTGCTCTAACTGTTCCACTTTGTCGCTAACACTTGTTCTCTTTTGTTTTTGTGTTTGTTTTGTTTTTGATAATAGCCATCTTAACAGGTATGAGGTGATATCTTGTTGTGGTTTTGATTTGTATTTTCCTAATGGTTAGTGACGTTCAGCATCCTTTCATATACTTGTTTGTCATGTATGTCTTCTTTGGAGAGATGTGGGAAAACTGCCTATTCACATATAAGATGATGAAACTGGACTCCTATCTTACACCATATGTGAAAATCAACTCAAAATGAATTAAAGACTTAAACCTAAGACCTGAAACTATAAAATTCCTGGAAGAAAACATAACTTCTGTACACTGTATTTTTCACCTCAAGAATTACTTCATTTACATCTTTCATAATCATTGCTATGGCAGTTGATCTTTTTTAAATAATTCTTTTTAACCTCTCCATTCCCTGTTCTCTAAATTATTACATCTCACATTAACACATATTTTTGCTTATTCTATATAAATGCCATACACAATGTGAATTTCTCCTTTGTATTTCTTATTATATTTGTTATATTTAAGCTTTCAAGTGAAGTTTGAAAATTAGTATATCATTTGATTTTTTCACAATCTTCTTTTTTCACCTTTTCTTATTCATCTCATATTCTTACCTTTTTATTTCATCTTATTTTTTTCCTTTATCAAATTTGATTTCTGTGATTTATAAGCCATGCCATGCTTTTTCCCACTGAGCATGCAAAATAATTTTCTTAACTATTAATTTGTGTTCTGCATAGAAATATTTTAAAGATGTTATCTTTTTCTGAGTCTTCCAAAAATGTTTTCTTTTATTCTAAAGAACTTTTTCATAGCTACTACTCTAGGTTTTTTCTTAATATTTATAAATTCTTTTTTTTAAAAGATTTTATTTATTTATTTGACAGGAAGAGAGAGAGTGAGAGAGGGAACACAAGCAGGGGGAGTGGGAGAGGGCGAAGCAGGCTTCCCGCAGAGTAGGGAGACTGATGAGGGGCTCGATCCCAGGACCCTGGGATCATGACCTGAGCTGAAGGCAGACGCTCAATGACTGAGCTACCCAGGCACCCCTAATATTTAATATTTTGTCAATGACTTGAGTATATATATATATATATATACTTATACATATATATATAAACCCTTTTCAAATTCTTTGTCAATATCAGTGCAGGAGGAATCCTCTTATCATTTTAGAATTGTTGGGTACGTTTTTGTGGACAGTTTATTCCTGTAGCCTCAGTATCTGACAGGGTTTATTTGACACAATGCTGCTATAATCAGGTACTTCCAGTACCTGATTCTTTGAAAATCTTAGCATATCAAGTAACTTAAAATCTGTATGTACACATATATATTTCTATTAGGATACTAATGTCTGTTTTCCATATCCATGGCATGTTTTATATGAGAAACAAACACATCCTTAGTAACACCAGCAGTAGTAGTATCCAACTCTTTAATAATATGTAAGAGGGAGGGGCAGCTGGGTGGCTCAGTCGTTAAGCATCGGCCTTCAGCTCAGGTCATGATTTCAGGGTCCTGGGATCGAGCCCCGTGTTGGGCTCCCTGCTCCACGGGAAGCCTGCTTCTCCCTTCCCCACTGCCCCTGCTTGTGCTCCTGCTCTCGCTATCTCTCTCTGTCAAATAAATAAATAAAATCTTTAAAAAATAATATGTAAGAGGGAAATTGAGAAAAACCTAACATGCTTGTTTAGAACAAAATTATATTGTAAACCAGTTATTTATTAATTTGAAATATACACATACTCACAAATGTACATTACAAACTATTTCAATAATGTAGTAAAAATGTTCCCAAAGAGAGTTATCCATTTTTATTTCCGGAACTTTCCCTCGATCCTGTTTATACATCATCTTGTTCAATCATATTATGGAAGAGGATATAAAAAAATATGTAGCAACAATACAAATATTATTTAACTTACAGAGAACTATCCAACTTCATCCCACAAATTTACAATTTTAGTGCTGAATTTTACCCTCATTTTAGTCATGAGTTCCTTGGAGAATGTTATAAACTAAAGACTTCTCCAGCACCATCTGGTGTAGATTACTGCAGACATTGCTTGTAGAGAGACAAAGGTCTGTGGTACTGATCCTCTGTAGATCATCTAATCCTGTACTGCAGAATCCGAACTGTATCTGTGTTCTGTATAAAACACAAGAATGCTGAAAGTCAGCCAGAGCAGAACAAAGCTTTAATCAATTCACTGTTTTTTGTGGAGGATGGTTTTGCTTCAGTGGGCAGAAATCTGATTATCCATAAAGGCTAATAGTTGTCTATACCCTCTGATAATGGTTTACTGACTACGGTGCTTTTCCTATTTCAGTTTCCTCGCTGAAATATGATCTCCTCCCCTCTTCTACTGAAGATTAAAAAAAGGGGGGGTCGTTTAACTGGAAATGAGTATCAGAATGATATAAAAATGAAAGCCAGAATTTACTCATTCTTTCAGCAAAAACTATGATTGCATATGATGTGTCAGACATTGTAATAGGCACTGAAGGATTCAAGGATGTGTACATACCTCCTTAACCTCAAGATGCTCACAGTCCAATAGTGAAGGAAAACCAAGATAAGATAATCATTAGCACTGTTGCAGGGATATAAAACCACATTTCTTCTATTTTCTTACCAGTGAGGTGATAAAAATGAAAGTACTAGAAAAGTGACTTAAAATCACAACATGGTTTTCCACATTCAAAATTATACATATGTGTATATATGTATATATACATATATACACATACATACATCTTCCTCTCCTTGTTATTTTCCTCTCTCCTTTACTTTTTCTCTATTCTTATTAAACTTTCAACTAAGAACAAAATAAAAACTGATTGATTATACTTTGTACACCTTAATAAGGCAACTATGTCACATGATATAAGGCATGGGAATAATCATCAAAACTCTTTGAGGTTCTATCACACTTCATAAAGTAAAAAGAGGAATTACACTTTAAAATGTAGTGACTTTTTTATTAGGGATCAAATGTTACCAGAGGATAATAAAATATTGGAAACATCAAACAGAAAAAGAGCGAATTGTATTTAATCTAAATCACACTGGTAAAATAAAAGAAATTAGGAAATGTGAGGTTTTCATGTTTCTTTTCCTTAATCTTTCTTGCCTGTTTTAAAGTGAATTTCTAGTATTCTTCAAAGTATGATGAATTTCTTCAAGAATTATTTTGAAATCATGGAACAGAAAGATGTGTTTTATCCAGTGAACCAGAAATGAGTCTTGGAAGAATACACTTCCTCTGAACATTTTGGACTTCTACTAGAACCTTCTCAGAATCACATTTGTTTTGGTTCAATATAAATTTATGCCATTTATGAAAAGTCGCAATCAGACAGAAGGTTTTGAATATACAGGCACTGGTTTTAAAGATTCACATTTATTGATATGTGTTCATTACATAGCCTTTTTTATAATAAGAATTTTTTTAAAGATTTTATTTATTTGAGAGAGAGAGAGAGTGCACAAGCAGGGAGAGCTGCAGGCAGGGGGAAGCAGACTCCCCGCTGAGCAGGGAGCCTGATGAGGGACTCGATCCCAGGGTCCTAAGATCATGACCTGAGCCAAAGGCAGACGCTTAACTGACTGAACCACCCAGGCATCCCTAAAATAAGCATTTAAATTTAGATAAATCATATGCTTTTGAGTTTGAACTTACCAACTGCAGTGTCTCCTCTAAAACATATTAGTGAATGATTTTACAGTTTCCTTAAACACAAAATACTTCTAATTAAAAATACACATAGCAGGGTCTTCCAGTAATGGCTATGTGAAGAAGTCAGCGATTCCACCCATAGATGACAATCTCACATTTTTAAAAACTAGAACAAAATATTTTAAAACAACTATTTGTAGGCATTTGGAAATGAAAGAGTCAGTCAGAAACTTGTAGTGTTTACTCCTGAGCAACTGCTACATTGGACATGTGTGACTGTCTTGTGTGAAGAGCTCTCTAACCCAGATGCCCCCACTTCAGGCAGCAGCAATAGGCAGTATCGCTGGCTCAAGGTGCACATAAGAGTCCCATTCGGCAGGTAAACTGCATAACATTGCAAACACGTGGGAGACCCAAGGGAGTCTGGTGCAAAAGAGGACAGAAATCAGAGAGTACCTAACTTTAAGAGAGAGAACTGCTCCGGGTGAGATTTATATGTTTGCTGTTCTTATAGTGTGTTGCCAAACCCATGTACAGTTTGGGAGGCTTGTAAGTAGAACTGAGGCTCATGGTAAGATTGGGAGCAAACCCCAGAAGCAAAGAAACATCCAAGAGAGTAAGTTTCAAAATCTGAATATAAATTCTGCCTAATCTTTGAATCAATACTAAGCTGCACAGGCTCAGCGGAGACTCCCAGGGGTCCAAGCTGAGAAAGTAACATCTGGCAGAAGGAAAAACAGCAAGTTTATCAACAGTTGCCCCCCGACCCCCATGCCAGAAAAAAATTTCTCAGTCTGAGTGTTGGCAAGTTAAAAGCCTTCTATAACAAAATAAGGGCAACAATTTTCAGTAGGAAAAAAAAAGACCAGATCCCAAAGTCTTCAAAACATATTATTCACAATGACCAATGGAGCATGAACATGGGAACCACACTCAGGAAAGAAAGCAGTCATTAGAAATTGACTCCAAATGGGCCCAATTGTGGGATGTAGCAGATAAAGACTTAAGAGCAACTATTTCAAATTTCTCCAAAGGACTAGAGTAAAGTATGAATTAAGATTTAAGGGTAAATTTAGTATTAATGACAAAAAGATGGGAAATCACAATATGGAACTGGAAATTGCAAAAATGAAATAAATACTTTCCAATCTAAACAAAAGAGAGAAGAAAAGATATAAAAACAAAACAAAAGATAGCAGAGACCTGTGGGACCATATTAAATGGACACTATAATTAGTGGAGTCCTGGGAGGAAAGAGAAAAGGGAGGAAATGAAAAAAAAAAACACATTTTTTTGAGGAAACAATGGCTAAAATACTTCCCAAATTCAGTGAAAAACATTAACTTATAAATACAAAACAATATAAATCCAAAGAAAATTTCACATAGCCACATTGTAGTTAAACCAATAAAAGCCAAACATAAAAAGAAAATACTGTTAAGCATCAAGAAAAAATGGCATCATATATATAGGAAACACTAACAATTAATTACTGACTTCTCATCAGAAATAATGAAAGCCAGAAGACATTGAAATGGTATATTCAAAGAACGGAAAAGAAACTGTTCATAGAGAGGTCTATAACTTACCAGACTAATCCTCAAATCTGAATGCCAAATAAATATTGAAACCAGAGAGAAATTTTTGCTAGCAGAACTCCACTTTAGGAAATGGTAAAAGAAATCATACTGACGGGAAATGGCACCCATGGGTAAACTGAATTATGCAAGAAAAAAATGAAGGACATCAGAAATGATAAATATATGGGTCAATATAAAAGACTACACACATACGTATGTATATGTTTATACATACACATATACATACATAGGCATAATTTTTCTCTAAATTTCTTTGAGACATATCACTGAAACAAAAACGTCTCATACTTTCAGATTAAGAAGCATCACTAGAGACACAGGGGATGTTATGGTGATAAGATCAATGCAGCAAAAAATATATAACAATTATAAATGTACACTTGCTTACAAACAAAGCTCCAAAATATGTGAACAAAATTGACAGACTGAAAGGAGAAACAAACAATGTACCAGTTATAGTTGAATATTGTAATACTCCTCTGTCACTAACAGGAGTAGACAAAAAAATCACTAAGTATATATATAAAACTCGAGCAAGTCTATCAACTAAGTTACCCTAACTGATACTTATAAAACATTCCACCAACTATGGCAGGACACACATTCTTTGCACATGTACATAGAATATATAGATGCTATGCTGTAAAACATGTCTTAATAAGTATTAAAGTACAAAAATAAATTAGAAACTAATAAAATTATACCTGGTAAATCAGAATTTGGAATTTAAATGACATACATTTAAATAATCCATGGGTCTAAGACAAATTGGAAGAGAAAGTAGAAAACATTTTAAACTGAAAATAAAAACATAACATGTAAACATTTTTGAGAAGTGAGAAGTAAAATTCATATATATGTGAATATGAGAAAATAAGAAAGATCTAAAGATCAATGATCTAAGCTTCCACCTTAAAAAGCTAAAGAAACAAAATAACTTAAATTCAAAGGAGGCAAAGGATTAAACAGTGAGAAGAGTAGAAATCCAGAAAATAAACAGCCTAACTAAGAGAAAATTCAGTAAAATCAGAAGGCGATTCTTTGAAAAGATTGATAAAATTGGAAAGAATCTCTTAGCTGATCAGGAAATAAAAAAAGGCACAAAATAATAACATTACTAATAATAGCAATAAAATTACTCACTAAAATTAGAAATAAAAGAGGGAACATCAGTACAAATCTCATAGACAGCAAAATGATGATAAATATGCACAATTTATTCCAGTTTGACAACTTACATAAAATCCTTAAAATTCCTTAAAAGTATGTTACCAAAAGACTTGCAAAGAAAGAGAAAACATAAACATTCCTATATTTATTAAAGAAATTGAATTTGCAATTAAAATCCATTCATAAACAGAACTTCTGGCTCAGATATTCTATATGGTGAATTTTTTTCATGCTTTCAGTGAATAAATAATTCTAAACCAGCTCTCAGAAAATGGAGGAGGAAATATTTTGACTTGTTCAATGAGGACAGTATATCCTGATACTAAATCAGAGAATTATCTCTTAGTAAAGATTCCTAAGCACAATATATCCTATGAATATAGGTTCAAATACCTTAACAAAACTTTAGAAAATCATATCCAGCAACATATAAAAAGAATAATTTTTTAGTTGGCAGCTAAAAATACTATTATCTTTTTTTCTAATAAATCAACACATCCTTTTCAGTTGTTTTTCTCACACTCTTTACTTTTTTTTTTTTCCCCACTCTTCTGAGGCTCTAGGAAAGGTCTGCATTATGCCCCTGGCAGCAACCTTCCACTACACCCTCCCATCCATCCTGCGTGCTGCTGGTGACCTCATCTTCCTTTTACTGATAATGCAGCATATCATTCTTCTCTTCAAAAACTGTAACCCCCTATTGTCTGCTTAATAAAATCTGTGTTTCTTAGTCTTTCAACAATTTTATATTAGCCTTATTTCTCATATTTCAGTGAAGGGGTTGTATTTATTGACTTGATAATTCCCAGTTCCACCTTCCACTTTTTTTCTCAACTACTAAACTTTGTTTGATGCTGTTCCCTTTATGCAGTAATACTCTCCTTGATTTTAAGCTATTATGTTTTATGTATTAAGATTGAGGTAAGGGGCACCTGGCTGGCTCAGTTGATAAAGCATGAGACTCTTTATCTTGGGGTCATAAGTTTGAGCCCCACGTTGGGAGTAGAGTTTACTTAAAAAAAAGATTGAGGGCTCCTGGGTAGCTCAGTTGGTTAAGCGTCTGCCCTCGGCTCAGGTCATGATCCCAGCGCCCAGGGATCAAGTCCTGCATCAGGCTCCCTGCTAGGCGGGGAGCCTGCTTCTCCCTCTGCCTCTGCCTCTCTTTCTCTCTCTCTGACTCTCATGAATAAATAAATAAAACATTTAAAAAAAAAAGATTGAGTTAAAATTCAGCCACTTCAATGAATTCTCTTCTGTGATTCTCAGATCATAATAAATTTCTCCCTTTGAAATTCTATAGGTCTTGTCCTTTGAATCTTTGAGAGGAGCAAAGTAAGGTACAAAAAGCTGAGGAATTTGAATCTGAGATTAATTTTCTGAGTTTTTTAAAGACCTAGCTATGAAGTCACAGGGAAATCATTTGATGCTTTTGAGGATCAAATATTAGAATGTATGTGGTAATCCACAGAGCAATGTGTAATTATTAATTATAATTATTAATAGTAGATGACTTTTTATATTCTCTCATGTAATATATTTTTTTGATATTGAAATTCTAATGTTGAATCAGGATGTGTCAGGAATTAAGAAGCCATCATTTCCCATCACTTATCATTTATCAGCTGGAATACAATCAACATCATTCAACAAATATGCCTTCAATAAGCACTTTGAAAACCATTCATAGAAAAAATGGTTGGTATAAATACAGTGTATATATAGAAACAGATATACATATATACACATAAGACATATGGATGTATATTATATACACAAGTTAGAAAAGGAAGAAGCAATGATAATACTTTTCATTATAAAATTAGTGTGCAATATGTAGGTGAAAAATTCTTTTCAGCCCACCTTAGATTAGTAAATTCCATTGATACTGATAATAATATTTTCTAAAATGTGACCATTAGGATTTCTTTGGTGAATTCCATAAACCCTTTTAAAGAATTTGTGGATGATATTTGGCTTCTTTCAAAAATGTTAACTTTGAAATTTCAGTTATGGTGTTTATCTTGTGCTGAGTTAAGGATAGAAGATGGAAACCACTGGGGACTGCCACATGACTCTGGCTATATTCAACGTCTTCCATGTTTTCTTTAGTGTAGTATACTCATGGAATCAAATTCCTTTCTGCACGTGATAACCATGTTTGTCATCACTGATTTAAAAATGCACTCCCGGGGCACCTGGGTGGCTCAGTCGTTAAGCGTCTGCCTTCGGCTCAGGTCATGATCCCAGGGTCCTGGGATCGAGCCCCACATCAGGCTCTCTGCTCCGCGGGAAGCCTGCTTCTCCCTCTCCTACTCCCCCTGCTTGTGTTCCTACTCTTGCTATTTCTCTCTCTGTCAAATGAATAAATAAAATCTTTAAAAAAATGTACTCCCATTCAAGTCTGTTTAATAACAACAGCAACAGCATAATAATAATAAAAATAATATCCTTTAGTAGTGTGCTAGGTACTACTGCATGCATTTTACAAGTGTGATTTATTTTAATCCTCACACCAATTTATGAAATAACTATTATTTCCATTTATAAGTGAGAAAGTTATGGTACAAAGAGCTTAAGTAAACTTCCCAAGGTCACATACATAGTATATGGAGGAGCCAATTTTTGAGGCCAAGCAGTTTGAATATAGACCTCAAAGACTGTGATTAAAATCTTGAGGAAAACCAACTCATTTTGTAGGATTTAATAGATCACATATGTGTGGCAAATATTAAACCAAAGAATCTTATTTTGGCCAGTTCTATGATGAGAGAGAGTAGCAATTCAGAAATAATCAGTATGGGGCGCCTGGGTGGCGCAGTCAGTTAAGCTTCCAATTCCTGGTTTTGGCTCAGATCATGATCTCAGGGTTGTGAATTCAAACCCTATGTTGGGCTCCACGCTCAGTGTGGAGTCTGCATGAGATTCTCTTTCCTTCTGCCTCTGCCCCTCACACTTGTGCTATTTTGCTCTCTCTCACAAATAAATAAATAGGGGCCTCTGGGAGTCTCAGTTAGTTAAGCATCTCCCTTTGGTTCAGGTCATGATCTCAGGGTCCTGGGATTGGTCCCACATCAGGCTCCCTGCTCAGCAGGGAGTTGGCTTCTCCTTCTCTCTCCCCTCCCTGCTTGTGCTCCCTCTCTCTCTCTCAAATAAATAAATAAATAAAATCTTTTTTGAAAAAATTAAATAAATAAATCTTAAAAAATAATATGATTAGGAGGGTAAGATCCTTGTGGTAGGCTGAAAAATTGTCCCCCAAAATATCCAGGTACTAATTCCTAGAATCTGGGAATGTTTAAAGAGATGTTGGATGTGATTAAGTTAAGGATCTTGAGATGGGAAAGTTATTCTAGATCATCTGAGTGAGCCCTTTTATAAACTATCAAAAGTACGTTTATAAAAGGGAGGTGGAAGATTTCACACAGAAGCGGAGAGAGTCATGTGACCATAGAGGCAGAGATTGGAGTAACACAGCCACAAAACAGGGAATGCTGACAACTAACTGCCAGATTAAATTGGAAGGGCAAGGAATGGACTCTCCCCTAGAGCTTCTGGAGGGAATGCAGCCCTGCTGACATCGTGACTTGGTCGTAGTGAATCTGACTTTAGATTTCTGACCTCCATAACTGTAAGAGCGTAAATGATGTTGTAATCCACCAAGTTTGTGGTACTTATAGCAGACTGAAAACTAATACACTACTAAATCAAGCTGCAAACAACTAGGATGTAGTCTCTATTCCCCCCTCAGATGCTGTACAAGGTATAAAATAGTATGAGCCATACTCCTTTTTCCTTTTTTTTTTTTTTAAAGATTTATTTATTTATTTTAGAGAGAGAGAGTCTGGGGAAGGGAAGGAGAATCTGGAGCAGACTCTGTGCTGAGCATGGAGCCCAATGCAGGGCTCGATCTCAGGACCTGAGATCATGACCTGAGCCAAACCAAGAGTCTAACGCTTAACTAATTGAGCCACCCAGGGGCCCTCATACTCCTCTTTCTTGAGTATTGAAAGTTAAAGAAGGATATATTCCCTAAGATACAGGGGAGAATAATACCAGCTAATTTAAATTCAGCTTGTATGTTGTACCTGTTTCTGTGCTGAACACTGCATAGTTTGTCTTATTTAACCCACACACCAACTCTATGGGGATTATCTCCATTGTAAATGACACAACCAAGGCATTGAGAGAGATTAAATAACTTGCTCAGGTTTACCCATCTGAGACTGGAATTCACTTCTGTCTTTAAACTATGTTTGGTTTAATCATTACATTATAATGACTCTTAATCAGATGCATTGTTTCCTAACCAACCAACCATGGGAAAAAAATTGTTCTAGGAAAAATCTGGGTACAATCAGAAAAACAATGATGAAATATTGTTTAAAAGTCCCTATTTGCCTTGTTTGTACTTTGACATTTGAATAAAAGGTTTCTAATGAGGGATATAGGAAAAGAGAAGATGGAATATTCTTACTATCCCTTCCCACCTAGCTAAACACTCAAAAGGAAATACAGAAATGAGTCTGAATTTCTCAACCAGTAAATCCCATAAAAGATAAGGCTTTCAGAAATCTAGATAGATAAAAATATAGGTGATAGTAGGTAGAGTTAGAAAGCTAGTTTGCTAGCTAGATTCCCTTAATTAGATAAGTAGGTATGAGTCCTTATTTACATTCCATATTTTTTATTGACTTCCAATAAAAACATACTTCTCTTTCCCTGGGGAGATGAATTCAATATATTGGGGGATTTTTCAGTCCACTGTTCTTTAGACTGTGTTCAAAAGTATACTTTTAAACTCTGCTGATGTGCTCTTTCTTCCACAAGATTTGACCTAGCACAAATTGTGAATTATACCACAAATCTGAGCAAGAATGATATATTAAACAGTGACTTTTTTGACATTCTCACTTGCAAGCAAGAGCAAAAGAAAAATGTTATATTGTCTTCTGAAAGGAACACTAGGAGGATAGCTCTGCTTTCTTTAGTCTATGTGGGTTAGTCTGAAGATTACCAAGGATTTGCAGTGTCCTAGAATGTTCTAAAAAATTGGTAGAAATACAAACCAATTTTCAATACATATTAATGTAAATGTACACATATGTTATATCCTTTTAAATTAAAAAATATTACTTCTGAATTACTTCTGAGTTAAAAAGAAGCCCCTCAATTTTGTTCAATAAAAGTAAAAATCTCTCATGCTAGGTAGGTGAGTTTGTGTTATATTTGTGTCTCAGTAATTTATTAGCATAATTAAGTAGTGTTTTATAATTAAAGAATGGGGGCTGAGACCATTTAATTAATTAATTAATTTTAGCTTTAATTGACATATAAAATTATAAGATATATAAAGTGTACATCATGATGACTTATCTATGTATCCCTTATGAAACAATTCTTACCATCTAGTTAATTAACACATCATCACCTCACATATTTATCTTTTTTGTGTGAGAATGTTTTCTACTCTATTAGCAAATATCAATGATAGAATGCAGTGTTATTAACCGTAGCCACCATGTTGTACATTAGATCCTCAAAACTTATTCATAACTGAAAGTTTGTACCCATTTCCCATCCTCTCTTATTCCTATCCCTGCTTTAGCCCCTGGCAACCACTTTTCTGTTGTTACTATGAGACTGACTTTTTTTTTTAAACCATGAGCTCATTATCAGGAAGATTTCTTGGCTATATATTTATGGTTTCATTATATGTAATAGTTTTCTTAAAAGTGTGTACCTTAAAAATTTTATCTACTTCCTCTTTATTGTTTTCATTTTAACTATTATATTGTATATTCAGAAAGGTATAAAGATTAATATAAGCACCCATTTAAAAATCGTCCTACAAGTGAAATAAATTACTTCTGCTTCTTTCCCAAGACTATTCTTCTCACTCAATAATATCATACTAGAGGCAACAATTATCAGAATTTAGTTGCATAATTACAATGCACTTTTTATTCTTTTCCTATAAATGTATATTTTTATCAATGTGCAGTGTTTTGTATTATTTTTTCAAGATTTTATTTATTTATTTGACAGAGACACAGTGAGAGAGGGAACACAAGCAGGGGGAGTGGGAGAGGGAGAAGCAGGCTTCCTGCTGAGCAGGGAGCCCGATGTGGGGCTCGATCCCAGGACCCTGGGATCATGATCTGAGCCGAAGGCAGACGCTTAGTGACTGAGCCACCCAGGCACCCCTGTTTTGTATATTTTATTAATTTTTTCCCATTTCAACTTTTATTAGTTTTTTTGTTTTGTATCTTTTAAAACTTCACATTTGTATTACACCTCACTATGTATGTCTTTTTCTTGTTTGTGTTTTCTCTCAATAGAATGCCTTCTAGTCTTTCAATTTATTGAGATATAAGTGACATTTAACAGTTAACGTGTACCACATAATGATTTGAACCATGTATACATATTACAATATGATTACCACAATAACTTTAGTTAATATTTATCTTTTTTTGTAGCTACAACTTTTTTTTCTGGTGAGGAGAAGTATTAAGAGCTATCCTCTTAGCAACTTTCAAATATATGATACACTGTTATTAACTATAGTCACCATGTTGTACATTACATCCCTAGAATTTAATTGTCTTACAACTTGAAGTTTGTACTTTTGACAGTCTTTACCCATTTCCCTCATCCCCACCTCCTGGCTCTAGCAACTGCCAATCCATTCTCTGTAATTATGAGTTGTTTTTTAGATTTCCCATATTAGTGAGAGCATACAGTATTTGTCTTTCTCTGTCTAACTTATCTTACTTAGCATAATGCCTTTAAGTTTCATCCATGTTTAGTCTTAATGGTTTTTGGGACCTGTAGCATTAGTTTATCCCTTCTAACTGATGAATAGTAAGCCATTCTGTAAATATATCACAACTGATTTTTTCCTTCTGTTAGGCACATTAATGTGTTTTCAGATTTTCTATTATAATCAATGCGACTATGAACATCATTGTACATTTTTCCAGGAACACACGCACGGAATTTTCTCTAATGTTTATAGTTTATAATGAACGGTTATAGTCAACTTTATTAGATAGCATTAAATTACTTTACTTTCCAAAAGTATTGTATGAATTTACAAGCTCTCAACAATGTAGAGGAATTCTCATTGCTCTCATCTACCATGCCATTGTAAGACATTTTTTCCCAGCTATGGCTAGAGGGGTTGCCTTTACCTCTATTGTCTCTGGCTTTTCTTTATTTTTGTCATCCTAATGAGGCAATACTTGCTGATTTTTTTTAAACAATCTTTTTTTTTAAAGATTTTATTTATTTATTTGAGAGAGAGAATGAGATAGAGAGAGCACGAGAGGGAAGAGGGTCAGAGGGAGAAGCAGACTCCCTGCGGAGCGGGGAGCCCGATGCGGGACTCGATTCCGGGACTCCAGGATCATGACCTGAGCCGAAGGCAGTTGCTTAACCAACTGAGCCACCCAGGCGCCCCGCTGATTTTTGTTTGATTTCTGGCTTAAGATTCTCTCTTCCTCCTTCTCTGCCCCACCACCCTAAACATAATAAAATAAAATAAAAAATAATTTAAAAAGAATGAGAAAGATAAAATATTTTTAATAAAACAGAACAGGCTAGAAAGGTAGAAAAAAACAGCCTTTAAAATTAGATTGTCTGGGGGGTGCCTGGGTGGTTCCGTGGGTTGAGCGCTGACTCTTGATTTCAGCTCAAGTCATGATCTCAGGATCATGAGATCCAGTCCTGGCCCCCCTCCCAACCATGTTAAGCTCCACACTCAGCAGGGAGTCTGCTTGAAGATTCTCTCCCTCCGCCCCCCTACTTTCTCTCTCAAATAAATAAATCTTTAAAAAAATTAAATTATCTGGGTTTCAGTTCTAAGTACTTAATAAAATTTAACTCTAAGTACTTACTAGGTTGGTAACCTTGAATGAGTTGCCTAACCTCTTTGTACTTCATTAATATTTGTATAATGAGGGAAATTATAGATCATATCTCACAGGACTGCTGTGAGTATTCATTGAGGTAATACGTGTAAATATGTAGTAAAGCTCCTGGCACATAACTTACACAGAATGCTAACAGTTATACTAAGCTTATTTCAAAGTGTTTATTTTAAATAATCTCAAAAAAATACCAAACTGTTTTTTTTTCAAATACCAAACTGTTAAAAGAAAAAACAAAACAGTTCATTTTAGGAGATGGGATGGTAAATAATTTTAATATTCTTATATTGTTTTTTATGCATCTAACTTTTCTACAATAAGCACCCATTTTTACTTCTAGCAACTATAAAGACATTTATTCATTGTTAATTGTTTAATTCATTAGCAAGTAGGCACAAATCAGTACATTCAACCTATGGATTAAGTTCTGTGAAGTCATAACAGTCTCTTTAGGTGTCCCCAAATCAGTACACTTTACATTTGACAACCAATGATTGGACAGAGGACACTCAGGGATCAATTAGTGAGTATAAGCTAAAGGCCTCTCTAGTTACTTAAACTATACTCAAGGCAAAAATAGAGAGTGTCATCCAGTGTTTTTTTTTTTTTTTGGTAAAAATTAACAACTGGCTCTCCAGAAATAAAAAGTTCTAATTTTTATCATTTGTTTTGTTTCTGTGATATAAATATACCCACTATGGCTGATCTCAAGCTAGCCACATGATGTCACTGAAGAGAATTGGGAAAAAATGTGGAGTGATACATGACTGTATAGAATTTCCATCAAATAGTTACAATAGATGTAAATAATCTCAAAAGCATAGGTAATAATAAAGTGTAGAAAAATAACAGAAGTGATGAGGTTTGGGTATGTGTTACCTTGTTTTTAATATAATTTATTTAATTGAAAATTTATATAATTTAATTTTTAATTGTTGCTCTGTTTAAGAACTGATTCACAAAATTCCTGAAAATTTAACAATCCATCTTGTAAGCTGATGAGTCAACTCAACCCCAGCACACCACTAAGAGTATCTCTGAAGTATATTAGCCCATCCACATACTTTGAATATTTTTATTTTTTAATTAAAAAATATTTTTTAAGATTTTATTTATCCATTTGACAGAGAGAGACACAGTGAGAGAGAGAACACAAGCAGGGGGAGTGGGAGAGGGAGAAGCAAGCTTCCAGCTGAGCAGGGAGCCCAATGCGGGGCTCGATCCCAGGACCCTGAGATCATGACCTGAGCCAAAGACAGACGCTTAACAACTGAGCCACCAAGGCACCCCTGAATATTTTTATTTTTAACAGTGAAAGCCATTTTCTAAAAATGTATTCTACTAGTTAAACTATTTTCACACACTTAGAAATAAGACTCACTGTACTATTTGACAAAATGAGATTTGCTGTTTAACATACAGATTAAAGAAGTACTTGTCATTTCCTCTGAGTTGTGGTTCTTTTAAATAAAATGCTAGCTAACCATTCTGAACTGTGCATTTTTAAAAGTTTGACTCATAAATACTTCAGAATTCATCTCAAGAAGTTATGACTATTTTTAATTAAAATTTGTATTTCTAGATAATTATAGATTTGTACACCATTGTAAAAAAAAAAAAAGAATACAGAGAAATCATACAGCCTTTACCCAGTTTCTTCAATGATATTATCTTGCAGTATTATAGAACAATACCAAAACCAGGATATCGACATTTATATAGTCAAGAGACATATTTCTATTACCACAAGATTCCCTTCTGTTGCCCTTTTTATTCATATACACATCCATGTTACCCCATCCCCCCAACCCCTAGCAACTACATTTCTATAATTTTGTCATTTCTACAATGTTATATAAATGGAATAATACAGTGTGTAACTTTTTATGTTGCTTTTCTTTTTCACCCAGCATAATTCTCTGGAGGTCCATCTAATTTTCTGTGTGCATTAATAGTTCATTTTTTCTTAGAACTGAGTAGTATTCCACGGTGTGAATGTACCAGTTTGTTTTCACATTCATCCTTTGAAGGATACTAAGTGCTATGAACATTCATGTGCAGGATTTTTCATGAACATAAGTTTTCATTTTTCTGGGAAAAAAGCTCAGGGGTGAGATTGCTGGGCCATATGGCTGTGCATGCATAGTTTTTAAAAAAAATTGCCAAACTATTTCCAGAGTGACTATACTATTTTACATTCTCACCAGCAATTATGAGTGATCCAGTTTCTTCACATCCTTGCCAGAGTTTGATGTTCTCACTACATTTATTTTAGACACTGTGATTTTAATTTGTATTTTCCTAACGGCTAATAACATTGAACTTATTTTTATATGCTCTTTTGCTATCTGTACATCTTCTTTGATGAAATGTCTTTTCATGTCTTGTGACCTATTTTTTTAACTGGATTGTTTGTATTTTTTTACTATCTGTATTTTGAGAGTTCTTTTTTATATCAAGAGATACCAATTCTTTGTCAGTTATATGGCTTGGAAATATTTTATTCCAGTCTTTGGGTTTTTTTTTTTTTATATTTTTAACAAGGATTTTCACAGAGCAAGTATTTTTAATTTTGATCAAATCCAATTTCTCAATTTTTACTCTTATAGGTTGTGCTTTTGGAGGAAAGTCTGAGATTAGTTTATATAGCCCTAGATCAGAGGATTTTCTCATGTGTTCTTTCTCTAAGAGTTTTATACTTTTTAATTTTGCCTTTAAGTCCAAATTCCATTTTGAGTTAAACTTTGTAAAAGGTGTGAAACTTAGATCAATATATATCTCCTTGGTTAAGTTTATTCCTAAGTATTTTATTCTTTCCGATGCTACTATAAATTAGATTTTTTTCTATTTATTCATTTTATTTATTTATTTATTTATTTTAGTTTTAAGTTTTTATTTAAAATCCAGTTAGTTAACATGCAGTGTAATATTAGTTTCAGGTGCTGAATTTAGTGATTCATCACTTACATACAACACCCAGTGCTCATCATAACAAGTGCTCTCCCTAATACCCTTCACTTGTTTAACCCATCCCCCTGCCCACCTCCCCTCCAGCAACCCTCTATAGTTAAGAGTCTGTTTTATGGTTTGCCTCTCTCTTTTTTCCCTTATGTTCATTTGTTTTAAAGCATTTCCTAAATTCCACGTATGAGTGAAATTATATGGTATTTGTCTTTCTCTGACTTATTTCACGTAGCATAATAATCTCTAGTTCCATCCACATCGTTGCAAATGGCAAGATTTCATTTTTTTTATTGCTGAGTGATAGTCTATTGTATATATATACACACTACATCTTCTTTATCCATTCATCAGTCGATGGACATTTAGACTCTTTCCATAATTCAGCTATTGTTGATAGTGTTGCTATAAACACCAGGCTACATGTGTCCCTTCAAATCAGTATTTTTGTATCCTTTGGGTAAATACCCAGTAGTGCAATTGCTGGGTCGTAGGGTAGCTCTATTTTCAACTTTTTGAGGAACCTCCATACTGTTTTCCAGAGTGGCTGCACCAGTTTGCATTCCCACCAACAGTGAAAGAAAGTTCCCCTTTCTCCACATCCTCACCAACATCTATTGTTTCCTGTGTTGTTAATTGTAGCCATTCTGACAGGTGTGTGGTGGTATGTCATTGTGGTTTTTATTTGTAATTTTCTTTTTAGATAGTTAATTGTTAGTGTATAAAAACACAATTGATCTTTGTATTTTCATTTTGTAATCTACAACTTAACTGAATTGGTTTATCATTTCCAGCTTTTTTGTGTGTGTAGAATGTTTAGGATTTGCTATATATAAGGTCATATACTCCAAGCAGAGACAATTTTACTTCTTACTTTCTGATTTAGATGCCTTTTATTTCTCTTTCTTGCTTCCTTGCTCTGGCTAGGTTGACCAGTACTCTGTTCAAAGAAGTGGTGACACTGGGCATCCTTGTCTTTTTCCTCATTTTAGAAGAAAAACTTTCAGGATTTTACCATTGAGAATGATATTAACTGTGGGCTTGTCATATATGACCTTGATTATCTTGAGGTACATTCTTTCTATACCTAATTTGTTGAGAAGTCTTATTATGAAAGGCTGTTGAATTTTGTCAAAGACTTTGTCTGCATCTATTTTTTAAAAATATTGTTTTATTATTTATTTTATTATTTATTAAAAATATTATTTTATTATTTATTTTGAGAGAGAGAGACAGAGAGATAGAGGGAGTGTGTGAGTGGGGGGAGGGACAGAGGGAGAGAGAATCTCAAGCAGACTCCCAGCTGAGCTCAGAGCCTGATGTGAGGCTCCATCCCAGGACCCTGAGATCATGACCTGAGCTGAAATCAAGAGTCAGATGCTTAACCAACTGAGCCACCCAGGTGCCCCTCTCTCTGCATCTACTGAAATAATCATTCATTCTGTTAAGGTAGTGTATCATGTTGATTGATTTGTGTATGTCAAGCTATCTTTGCATCTCAGGGGTAAATTCCATTTGATCATGATCCTTTTAATATACTATTGAATTCAATTTGCTAATATTTTGTTGAGGATTTTTGCATCTATGTTCATAATAAGTGTTGGGCTAACTTTCTTTTCTTGTAGTGTCCTTGTCTGGCTTTGGTATTTATTATTACAAGGTAATGCTTATAAAAAGATTTTGGGAGTTTTTCTTCTTCTTCAATTTTTTGGAAGAATTTGAGAAGGATTGATATTAATTCTCCTTTAAATATTTGGTAAAATTCATCAGTGAAGTTATCAGGTTCTGGGCTTTCCTTTGTTGGGAGATTTTGGTTTACTGACTCAATCTTTCTTGTCATTGGTCTGTTCAAGTTTTCTATTTCTTCATTATTCAGCCTTGGAGATTGTATGTTTCTAGGAATTTCTACATTTCTTGTAGATTATCCAGTTTATGGCTATATAATTATGTGTAATAATCTCTTTTTTTTTTATTTCTATGACATCAGTTGTAACATCTCCCCTTTCATTTCTGGTTTTATTTATTTGAGTCTTCTCTCCTTTTATCTTAGTCTGATTAGGGGTTTGTTAGTTTTGATTATCTTTCCAGAAAGCCAACTCTTGGCTTCTTTCTTTCTTCCTTCCCTTTTTTTCCCTTTCTCTCTCTTTCTTTCTTTCTTTCCTTTCTTTTTCTTTCTTTCTTTTCCCTATATTTTATTTCTGCTGTAATACTTATTATTCTTTTTTGCTGGTCAATTTGACCTTAATTTGTTCTCCCCTTTCTAGTTTCTTGACATGTAATATTAAGTTGTTTATTTGAGATCTTTTTTCTTTGATATAAGCATTTATCACTTCCCTCTAAATATTGCTTTTGCTATATCCTATAAATTGTTATACTGTGTTTTCATTTTCATTTATCTCAAGATATTTTCTGACTTTTCTTTAGATTTCTTCCTTGACTCATCATTCATTCAGGAGTGTGTCATTTAATTTTCACATATTTTTTAATTTTCCAATTTTCCTTATGTTATTAATTTCTAGTTCTATACCATTGTAGTTAGAAAAGATACTTGATATGATTTGAATCTCCTTAAATTTATTATAACTTGTTTTGTGGCCTAACATGTGATCTATCCTAGAAAATGTTCCATGAACACTTAAGAATCTGTATTGTGTGGCCATTTGTATGGAAAGTTCTATATGTGTCTGTTAGATCCACTTGATCTATAGTCTGCTATTTCCTTACTGAATTTCCTTCTGAAAGTTCTATCCATGTTGAAAGTGTCATTGAAGCCTCCTATGATTGCATTGCTATTTATTTCTCTCTTCAGTTCTACTAATATGCTTATATATTTAGGTACTTTATATCTTGCTTTATATATTTAGGTACTCTGTGGTGGAGTACATATATATTCATAATTTTTATATCTTCCTGATGACCATTTTATCGTTATATAATGTACTTCTTTGTCTCTTGTGACCATTTTTTATTTAAAGTTTGTTTCGTCTGATGTAAATATCATCACCCCTGCTCTCTTTTGTTTACTCTTTGCATGGAATACATTTTTTTCTATCCCTTCACTTTCAGCCTGTGTCCTTGGTCTAAAGTGAATCTCTGGTAGAAAGTATATAGTTGGGTCTTATGTTTTGGTCCATTCAACCATTCTGTATCTTTTGATTGGGGAGTTTAATCCATTTATGTTTAAAGTAATTATTGACAAGGAAAGCATGCTGTGGTCATTTTGTTAATTATTTTGTCATTTTTTTTTGTTTCATCTTTTCCTGTTTTTGCTATCTACCTAAGTGCTTTATTAATTTTTGTAGTGATACTCTGTGATTCTTTCTCTATTTCTCATGTGTATCAAATGTATGATATATATCAAACACATATATCTCAAATATCATATATATCATACATATATATATGTATGTATTTGTGGTTACCATGAGGCTTACAAAAAACATCTTAAACTCTTGACTTTGAAATTTTTTTTCTTTCAGCACTTTGAATATATCATTCTATTCTCTTCTGGACTGGCAAGCTTTATGTTGAGAAATTTGCTTGTAGTTTTATGGTGGCTCTATTATATGTGATGACCCTTTTTCTCTTGCTATTTTCAAATTATTTTGTCTTTAACTTTGACAATATTGTTATGTGTCTTGGTGTAAACTGCTTTAAATTTCTCATATCTGGAGTTTCTTGGGCTTTCTGAATCCAGATACCATTTCCTTCCCCAGATTTGGGAAGTTTTGGACCACTATTTCTTTAAATAAGCTTTCTCCCCCTTTCTCTCTTCTTCTGAGATTCCTATAATGCCTATTTGTATTAGTTCACTTGATGGTTTCCCATAAGTCATTTAGGTTTTTGCACTCTTTTTATTTTTTCTGCTTTGTTCTCAGACTGGATGATTTCAAATGACCTACCTTCAAGTTCATGGATTCCTTTGCTTTATCAAGTCTTCTGGGAAACTCTATCGAATTAAAAATTCTAGTTTAGTTATTGTATTCTTCAGCTTCATAATTTCTGTTTTGTCCTTCTGTATGGTTTTTATCTTTTTGTTGATATTCACATTTTGTTTATATACTCTTCTTATTTCATTTATTCGTCTGTGTATTCTTATAGCTCACTAAGCTCCTTTAAGAAAATTATTTTGAATTCTTTGTCACATACTTCATAGATCTCCATTTCTTTTGTGTTTGTTACTGGGGATTTATTGTTTTCATTTGTTAATGTTGATTCTCGGTGTTTCTTATAACTCGTGTTCATGTTTGCACATTTGAAGAAGCAACCACCTCTTCCAGTTTTAAGGACTGGTTTCAGCAAGAAAAGACCTTAACCAATCAGCCTGGCAAGACTCTGGGAGATTTACAAGCTTTTTTATGGATCTGAACATTCTATTCCTCTCCTTCCTGGGAGAGAAGTCTCAGGATCATACATCTTCTAGTCCTGCTGAGCCTTGCTGGATACTAAGAGCCATCCTTCTTTTTTCCTGGGGCAGTACACTGAGATGCCAGGACATTGGGCACAAGTTCCGCTTCTGTCCCCATCTCCTGAAGAAGTGTCATGGTTATGCTCCTCATTCCAGTTCCACAGATCTGATCCAGCTGCTGAGAACTGCACTGTCTTCTGAGATTCATGCCTTCTGTTGAGAAATGCGTCATCTGCTGAAATTTACAGAGGCTGCTGAGATCTGCACTCTCTGCTGCTTTCCTTGCCAACTGCTAGGGGTTGTGCTGGCTGCTGGGTGCTGAGCTGGCTGCTGGGGGTCACACCAGCTGCTGAGAGCCACCCATGTCTCTTCTTTGTTCTTAGCTGTTCTGAGGCATTCCAGCCATGCCAAATTCCTCAGCACTCTGGGTGAAGCAAGACAGGAGAAAATTTCTCAGGCAGCATTCCAAAAGGCTGGGTATGTTGGATGCACCCTTCACTCTCTCTTTTGCCTTGAAGAGTGATCATTGGCAAATGGGATCTTTCTTGATGTTTACCTCTGCCAACTTGGAGGAGAGGGAAACAAGTAAAGATAAATTACTCTTCTTACTTATTTCAATGCAGTTATTCTCATCCTGTGCTTTTTCTGGGGTACTGCAACTTCTTAACTAGATCCTAAGGTTTTCATAACGGTATTTTGGTACATATATGACTGTTAAATCTTTGTTTCTTTGGGTGGGGCAAGAGCCAGGACTTTCTTTTCTGCCATCTTGCTGACTTCAATCCCCTTCCTCAAAACTTCTTGAGATATGTTTTTGTCAGGGCCCTCTCTCCCTTGTATCTGAAATTTCATTCTTCTTTACTTCAGAATTCCTGGTCAAATAAATGTAAGTTCTGTTCCCGGCAGTATGTCCTCCCAGTGCTCTTTACTGTCACTGAGTATTTTGGGGGTCCCTCTGGGCCCAGGATATCCGGCGCACTCTGATTGTCTCACAGTACCCTTTGCATTTGCCTACAAGTTTGAGCCTTTGGAGCCTCTCCGGAATTTGTCAGTTGACTCTTTCACTCAGAGTGGGGAAGCCTTTCTTGTAGAAATGAGGGCTTGTTGTGAATTTCTGTTTCTTAGATCTTAAATCTGTTAGAAGCCCCCTTTGTCTTTCTTCTGCTTTTCCCACACAGCTTCTCTTCTTATGCAGCTTTTCATATTACATTTGGGTTGGCCTTGCCTGCTCATTCTCTGAGGCTCCTAGAAATATTTTGTCAGCAGCTTTTGTGGTAGATGTTATTTTTTTGCTCCTAGTTTTCCTATATCTCTTTTTAGGGAAGGATTGGGAAGGTTCACAGTCAGTGCTACTGTTACCATTATTCCTGCTTTCCACATATTGCTTTTAGAAATAGCAATATTAAATACTTAAAAGTAGCATAAAACATATACAACACAATTAAATAGTACAATACTAAAGTGTAATTTGTTCCATCTAAACACTTCTCTGGAAAAGAGCTGTACAGATCAGACAAGAAGTTGTGAAATTTTACACAAAAAAAGCAATGCAATATCATGATTTAGAAGATGGATGATGTCAGAGGCCAGAAACTTATTAATTCCAGAGGAAAGACTGGGAGATACTACCTAACACAGAAGATTTATAATTGAATTGTGTGTCAGAAGCAATGGGGCAGTAATCTGATATGAGTTTGATGAATTAAGGACAGCCAGAAATAATGTGGGTACAATAGTCAAAGCCCTAAAATAGTGGATCCTTGTAAATTAAAATTCAGAATGCTGAAAATAATCTATGAGTGTCAAAATGCACGGCCCAAATGACCTTGCCTAAGCAAGTCACCAATGTGTTAATTCTCTTTAGTCTTGAATAACTGCCACATCATTCAGGTTATTGGACTACTTCACTGAAGTGTTCACATTGACTGGCTGCCTCCCTATTTCATAGCCTTTTAAATCCAGTAGTATTACATTGAAATGGTTTAGTCCAGAAGACAAAAAAGACTGCTTCATTTTTCAGGAGGGTAAAATAGGTAGTAACCAAGTATTAGGATGTGTCAACACAAAAAATATGGAAGAAAAATAATGTGTAGTAACTTGAGGAAGTTAAGAGATGCTTCACATCAACCTCACGGGTAGAAATTGCTAATTGTTTATTTTACTTGTTTTAGTGAGGGGAGGAATGAACAATTCATTATACAACAACATTAGAGTAAAGTAATACATAATCCATGCTTAAAAACCATAACATTTAGAATCAAAGGATACATTTGGAGGAATGTTTTAAATAAAAGGTAGAGTTTTTAAGGTAGGTAGACAGTATGAGATGATGCCATCAGGCAGGCAGGATTCCAGTGTATAGTTGTTCTATCCTGTCTCTTACATTTATTCTTTCCAAAATATCAGAACAATTAGAAAGTCATGTCTGGTATTAAAGTTTAAAATCATTGTAAGCATTGTGATTTTGGAATTTCAAAATTGTTTTGGACCTGGCTTTATTTCAGTTCTAAGAAGTGTTGTATAAATGATTTCTATTTATTTTACTTAGCAAAATTACTCAGATAAAATTTTCACTCTGGTAACTTCTCTCAATATTAAGAGACCTCCATATGAATGTAAAAAATGGTTCACTAATCTTTTTTTTTTAAAGATTCTATTTATCTATTTGACAGAGAGAGAGAGAGATAGCAAGAGCAGGAACACAAGCAGGGGGAGTGGGAGAGGGAGAAACAGGCCTCCCGCTGAGCAGGGAGCCCAATGCAGGACTTGATCCCAGGACCCTGGGACCATGATCTGAGCCGAAGGCAGACGCTTAACGACTGAGCCACCCATCTTATCGGTATATATATTTTTAAAAATGTAAGCACCCGCATGGACTCAGCATTACAGCTGATTATAACAACATTTGATTCATTGTGTCAAATGATGTATTGATTCTTTATTCTTCACTGTGTCTTTATTCCTCAGTAAGTTATATCAAAACTGGAAAAGCCCATGAGATTATTTATGTCTATTGTGTATGTATGGTGGAACTACTATATACTGCATCTCTTCCAAACTTTGTTTTCAGTGACATGACACTGGTAGCTTGAAGTCAGCTGTAGAGGTGGTATTTACACAACAAAAATCAGCAAATGCCTCAGAAAGGGCTTCCTTCTTTCTTTCCCTCCCTCCCCCCACCTTCCTTCCTCTTTCTTTCTTTCTTTCTTTCTTTCTTTCTTCTTTCTTTCTTTCTTTCTTTCTTTCTTTCTTTCTTTCTTTCTTTCTTTCTTTCTTTTCTTTCTTTCTTTCTTTTTCTTTCTTTCTTT